>NW_019394531.1:0-96728 GCF_000612105.2 Orussus abietinus | reverse complement strand
TCTGTCTTTTCGAAGTTGAACAATTGCTGTTGCTTCGCAGAGAGGAGAAATGAAGTAGTGGGAGAATATGGAGAGTCAATAGAAACGTAGGAGAAATATAACGAAGGAGGGAAAAGACAGGAACTTTGGACTGGTGATTCGTTAGGAATAAGGTTCGTTGAGGAAGTACAAGATTCCGAGTTCTTAGGAAAAGAAGTGGAATATTGGTTCGGTTGAAGTTCTCGCGGATGGTGCTATGTACTTTACAAATTTGAATAAGAGATCAGCCTTAGCTAACGGAGCGCAAAAGCGGGAGACTCTGATAACGGCCTAATAGCGGGATTTAGGCGCCTCATCCAACGGATTAAATGAAACAATTATTACTAGTAGAAAATAGGGCGGACATTACAGTATCACTTGCTTAGGCTATGATCACGTCTTCTGAACAATCATCACGTCTTCTCGTCCGTGATCCCTGGAACAGGGCCACCCATAGACCTCCGATGGTTTTGCCTTTGTCCCCTTGTGAATATTTCCTTCACATGCAGGTGTATATCGAATTAGAAGAGTCACTCTGCAATCGTATTGTAGTTTGAGAAGAAAGAGCTCCCCGCTGATTTGCTAGCCAGCCTTTTGAGCGAAACCGTCACCAACAGACGATGGTGACATTCGAGAATTTCAATTGTCAAGCTAATTCCTTCGACATTTGTCATTCTCGTCAAGCACAAGGCTTATTCACATTTCTCTGGTTATTCCTGATGCCGTTTGAATTTTTCGAACGTCACCATCGTCTATTTGAAGCGCTCTCCCTCTTGGGAAACGACTGATTGACTCGAAAATCTGTCGATGGTTTGGGGCGCTTTCCTGTTGTATTGTGACACATTTCATTAGTGAGTTCCTTGGTTCTGGGGACACCTACAAAACGTAGAAAAGAAAATTGAAATTGAAAATTTATTGACGTACTTCTCAGAAACACCTTAGTAGTCCAAAATATTTGTCATATATTGTCTATGTATTTAATGAATATCGTACTTATTGTAAATATTCAGCAGACGTGAAAGGTTTTGTATATCTATAAGAAAAATAGTACGAAAACACATGTAGGTAATATTATAAGAATAATATTCTTAAGTAAATGTTTCGCGAACGTTTCAAATGTCAGCTAAATATTTACAAAATGTAGGATATTCGTTAAATACATAGAAAATATAAGACAAATATTTTGTACTATTTGAGGTATCTGGAACAACGCCAATGAAATGATTTCATTTTCAAGACATGATACAGCATCCGCGGCCCTCTGAAAACTGTATTTAAATAAAGGATTATTAAATAATGGCGCGATTGAGCGGGACGATAAAAGATAACTGAAATGTCGAAAAATGGACTGATTTTGACAGAATAGTATAGTAGTCACGGGAACATTTATATGGCAAAACAATGCCTCCCTTTCCCAGAGAGCTCAAACTATAGAGTACTTAGAGACTTTGTGAAACATGCTAGATAAGGTATTTCCTAAAGAATTGCGCAAATTAATTTGACGTTTGATTTTGATAACTTTTAGCATAAACGGATGTAACATTGTTATCGGTTCCACGTATGAACACGTATGGCGTGAATCGTAGAAAAGGCAGCGCCCTTGTTCATTCCGGCGGCATTTTTGCTCAAAGCAGCGGTATCTTTGTAGGGATCAACGAATCCCTTATACAGCCAAACGACGTCTTTGTCTACCTCCGCGGCACCTCTTTCAAGTTGGCAAATCTGGAAGGGGGAAATCGTGAGGACCTTTGGTCTACGGCGAATTCGCCAGACAACGACGAATGACGATGGTCTCTCTAGTTGTAAAAAACATCCACTCTAAGGATCATTGTTTGCCCTGCTGATAATCATCCCTTGTTTCCCCTGTATGATATACCTACAAAATGTGTGTAGGAGGCGAAATTAGATAGGCGAATCTACTATTAACGAGTCTATATTTTCCATACCTTCACAGATTATTAATTGGCTTATTGTTGAAAATGATATGTGTAAGCCTCAAGGAGACGTATAGAAATGGGTCCAACTATTCGCTTCTATGGTTCTCGATCAAGTGTCGTTCCTATCCACTGTTCGTAGGAACATTTTTGGTCTAGCCGTATCAGTTGTTTAGGCGTATTCTAAACATCATCACGTCTTCTCGCCCGTGATTCCTGAAATAGACCTGCCCATGGACCTCCAATCATTTTGCTTTTGTCCCTTTGAATTATTTCCTTCACATTCACTCTAAGGATCATTGTTTGCCCTGCTGATAATCATCCCTTGTTTCCCCTGTACGATACACCTACAAGACGTGTGTAGGAGGCGGAATTAGCTAGGCGAATCTACTATTAACGAGTCTATATTTTCCGTACCTTCGCAGATTATCAATTGGCTTATTGTTAAAAATGATATGTGTAAGCCTCAAGGAGACGTATAGAGATGGGTCCAACTATTCGCTTCTATGGTTCTCGATCAAGTGCCGTTCCTGTCCACTGTTCATAGGGACAGTCTTGGTCTTGGCGTATTGTAATGGATCCACAAGCAATGAGCGGACAAGACCGACTTTGGAGTTTTTTATTTCTATTACGTGTCCTTACAAGTCGGAATCTGGTAAAAATCTGTCTGTCTTTTCGAAGTTGAACAATTGCTGTTGCTTCGCAGAGAGGAGAAATGAAGCAGAAGAGCGTGGCAGGCAGCGGCGGTCTAGAAAGCAGAGGAAGCTGGTGAAAGACGTTAAACGAAGAGGGACAGACGCTCCTCGGAACACACCCTGGCTTTGGCCTGCTAATGAGAACCACCGCGGGACATCCGTCTTTCCTTCCTGGCACGTTGACGCGTTTGCGTCCTTTCCCCAGGAACAAGATACACGACCGTCGTGGCATCTGCTACCCTGCCTCCTGTGGTAGTCGGTCTCTCGTCACGGGGACGATTCAGCCGTCTCAATCTTGCGGGTTTACCGAGGCCAACGCTCANTTAATTCTAAATTTAAATATACAAAATGAAAATCAGAAGTATCGAAAGGAGAACAACAAAAGTAATTACGATTGAGTTGATGGTTAATAAACAATCGACCCGCTTATATGAACATGTTTTTAAGTAGTATAACATAAACTACAAAATGCAGTAGGATCAAAAAACGAATTTTGATTAACGTCAAAACCAGTTCCCAAATTTTAATCGATTGTCTTTGCAAATGACCATCATTATATAATAATCCTACAGTTACCGCTAGTGTATCGTTTTATTTAAAAATAACATGGTACGAAAGTATGAAATATGAAATCAGTCCTAACGTGTACATGTATCTATTTTAATTTAATCAGCACCAATATTTTAATTATTCTACGTCATATCTATTTAAAATGATCATTTGAAAAATCAGTAAATTATTTAATTTTACTAGGAACTTACAAAGTTTATCAGAATTATCCTGAACTGGCATAAAGCTTTCTATGGTGGCAAGACCTACTACAAAAACAGCCAAACCTACAATATGACCCACAATAACCACCTTGATCGGTACATTACCAGTAATTTTCTTCGCCGTAAAAGGTTCTTTGTGAATAATAAACACCAAAACGTGGAAGCAATATTCACAATGATTTCTTCGAGCGTTTGGTTTGCTCGTTCCTGTTAGAGTACTTTGTGGAAAACAATTTACTAGGGTCTACAGCTCGGCCATAAAGCCTCGGTACCGTGAATATCGATTCCTGCAGTGCAAAGAGTTTAAGGTCATTGCATGGCGCGACAACATCCGTGGAACTGCCTATCGTTTCCAAGAAAAGAAGAAAAGAACCCTGGAAACTTCTACGACCTATCGGCCCCTCAGCAAATGCAAAAGAGATTTTTGGCGCGAAAACTCCTTGTAAACGCAACTACCGATACCATCCGTCTTCTGGTAATCCGGTTAGAGTCTCTACTGAAAATGCGGCAGGAAGTAAGCCGATCCAGCTTTACAAAGTCCGTCGTTCTAAGCATCGTCGACAGGTAAAACAGGCTTTGCAGCGTCACGCATCAATTTACTGCGAAGACGCTACCCCGGGCCATCCGCATTAAGAAACTTTGTCGTTCATGTATCTTAATGGGCTCGGATATCAGCATCGAGAAAGTGCAGAAAGGAAAAAGAATGACCAGTTAGGTCGCTGTTTTCGAGCCAGTCGAATATGCAGTGTTCCTCGAAACATGTTAACATCACTTTGGCAATGCATTCAGTAGCCATCGAGAGGAGAGGTACCATGTAAACATATTCCGATAGTATTATGCTGTACTTTGTAATGTATGAAGTGATCGCTTATTTTTAATACAAAGGCTCCAAATCTTAAAACATCTCCCGGAAAGTTTTCTTTGTACAAGTTCTCATGAACATCACAGCTGTGGACGCAATCATTGATAGTTTTCTTCAACGTGTGGATGAAGAATCTCAGTAATACCAATGGCTATACAATAAGTACAACAAACAGAAGACGGATGGTATTAGAGATAACATGCTAAAAGATTTGTACCAAGGAATCTAGGTATCCAATATTTGCATTAATATTTTATAATCCCATATTCATCTAAACTAACGATGAGAACATCGTTAGAAATAAGGGCAGCAACCGTCCAAGCATTCTCCACGAGATTCATCGTAACAGAAGTTGAATTCTCATGTTCTGCTATCTCATTAAAGTAGAATAGGTCTTCCCCCGGGACGATGACGAGGAAAGGCCATCCCAATACCCATCCGGTGGACCCTTTAAGGTCATAATCCGAAACTCCAAGATGTTCGGTTGTAAATCCCACAGCGAATTACGGATCTGGGCAGGTAATTTCATGGGAACGGGATCCCTCCGATGTCCTATCGCCGGACCATTTCCGGGCGTACGGTCCTCCGGGTACTGGCTCATCAGGATCTGGCATATTGTCGTATGGTACCTACGTTGGAACTACGGTCGACGCGAGTCGTGGAGAGAGCAGGACCCGTGTCGTTAACGGCGACGACGGTAACTGGGTTATCAGCGAGGCCCGGAATGGGAGATGATCCACGACAACGCCGAGTTTGGATGATACCCTCCTTGACGCCTTTAAGTGGTGTAAAAGGAACGGGATAACACGGCATAGGATCAGCAGATCAGAGATATTGGGGCGATGTCCCTTGCTATGATGAGTTTCCAACTACGAACCACCAAATCCTGAGTACCTGGTGCCGAATTCGTCCCCAGCACCTCGTAGGATGAAGGTCCCATGGATCCATTCCGCAAGAGGATGTGGAATTGCAGTTCTCGAATATCCTGCTTACCCTTCTATCCTCTGCTCACCCTCTTCTTCCCTGACATCGATTCTTGTCCTAGCGCTTAGGGGGTCAGCCTGGATAGGTCGACAAAGAACTTGTCGCGGAATGGAAGGCGCGTTGAAAGAAAAATGGGTCGTGAAGGGGTTGGTGAAAAGAACCACTTGCGGCACTCGTGTCTCACGAATTACTGTATTCATATACCGTTTTTTGAAGCTGACGTAGCAGCTGAAGGAATCACCGTATCCGTCTTTATTGTGGAGAACGGACGTTACCTTTGATGTTGGGACGTTGAACCGAAAATTAAACGGCCCTAGTTTTAAAACAATGGTCAGTTCAAAGTGCAGATTAAAGCTGTATTATTACATGCGGTTACGAAAAAGAGAGGGCTACTTTAGTCTCGAGTTTTCTTGGAAATATCGAACGAATATCAAACCAAAGATGACGGACTTTAAAGTCTTTTATTAATCAGTAAACTAAGAAATCATGTGCTAAAATCTCTAGAAAGTTAAACGCGCGGCAGAATAAGTTAACACTTTTGCTGTAGTTCTCGACCCTCTTTGAAGCCTAATTACAATTTGCATATTTCATGCCAGAGGAAATCATACTGGAGAGCCTGCAAGAGATTGGAATTAGACATAATTCGGAATTGCAATTAATAGGGTGTATCGAAGACGGCTCGGTAGGACGAAGTTAACAGGTTCGGGTATGGAAATAACTGGCTCAGGAAACATATTTTCAATCATAATTCCAGTTCTGCATTTCTAAGCATGTGCAACATCAAACGCATGTCATTTCTTGTTAATTAGCAATCGTGCGTAGATGATTAGTGGTCTTCCGCTGCAAATGAGAATTTAGCAACTCGATAAAATAGGGTTATGATACTCAATTAGTCCTACTTAAAATATCTAGAGAAAACGTAAATAACTAAATGTCCAGTTAAATTTGAAGTTGTGATCGTAATTCTTCCATTACTCGTTTCAAATATATTTCAGTTTACATCGTAAAAGTCCTCGATGCATGCTTTCGATTGATTTAGATTGAAAAACATTTCACAACTAATCTTTTGGCTTATGGCCTAATATCTTTCTTGAGATCTTGTGCAACATTTGTTAGATGCATTTTTCGAAACATCTCATACTTTCACATCGTCATATTTTTAGACGCTTGATACCTTCGATTTATGTCGCAATACTTAATGCACAGACCCCAACGTATTAACAACAAAGACGATAAAAAAAAGTGTGCATGCCAATTTGCTACATTCCATTATCGAACATTTTACGTAACTCGCGTTTGTTGATTCCTCCTTGTCAGTATGAATAATTGGACGCTAAAACATACCTCCTTCGTCAAGGATTCTTTAAAGCAACAAATTTGTGTTATGAATCACCCTAAACATACAGAAGACTGTCAGCAATATAACATTCCAAATAATCAAAATTTAATGTAGCGGATAAAAATAAACACTAATGGAATCGTTCGCGTTACATCGCATAGTCCTGACAACGGAAAATATGACCAGCTTAGTGATTCGTTAAATTAATAAGTCAAGCCGAGATGACAATTTTTTACCTCATATAAGCCTCGTAATCGCACATGAGAATTTGGAGTATAATAAAGGAATTTAAGATAGGAAGGCGATAATGAAATTGGTATCATTTGAACCAACACTTATATCCATTTTTGTACAGCTAAGGTCCAAATCAGCATTAGATAAAAATTTGGTTAAACCTCGGGAACCTTAATTTTGAAATTCCCAATTGAGCCTCGCTTTATCATCGCGGTTTTCTCCTTCGTCCTTAATCCTAGCAATACCGTTCCATGTAAATAATTGACATAAATAGTAGTATTGTATTTTTTTTATCCATATTTAAAATTTTACATTTTACGAATGCGCTAATGCAAAGAGCTTACATTTCCAAATTAGTTTTACCCAATTCTCCTCTAATAATTGAGCCGCTCAGTGCACAAATCGACTAACTCCACTTTTTAAAAAATCATAAATTTAGGTGTCAAAACACTTGGTATAGTCATAACTTTTTATATTTATAATATCTTTCCTGATTAATGGAGATTAACACCATTAAACGGCAAAATTTTTTTAGGCATTGAATTGGGCATTGAGTCATTTATTTCAGAAGCTATTTGGATTAACTCCATACTCTAATGTAAATCGTAGACGAATACCTGGCAGTATAGTATTATTGGATTATCTGTTGCGGCCGTACATCGACGCTTTTTTTTTTAAACAGCCGAAGATGTTTTTCCCCTTTCGACGATATGAGTAATAAAATCGCATCAGCAAACAGATAGAATGAAGCGCAATGCAGACGGTAGTTAGTATAACAGTGATCTCTCACGCTGATTGTTACCGTATACTTCACCAATATTACACGGACTACATATTTTTTGGTCTTTTGAACATTACTCCCTGATTGTTTTTAAAGAACTAAATATTATACCGTTATAATCAAGATGAGTGAAACTAATAACAATGTGGATGTGGAAAGCAGGGATGATTCTTCAATACGATTTATCAGCAGAAAGTTTGGGGCAAGAAGTCGTTTATCGTGTTTCTCGGATTCATCTGATTGTCTGTCATCTGAAATTCATTCCTCCCGTTAAACATGATTACTATAAAAACTTGACAACAAATCGAAATGACGAATCCATACATACAGCTGATGAAGAAGACATTATTAATATTGCTGAATAACTAACTCTTTATGTAATAAAAAACTTAAAAATTTAAAGACAGAATTTCACTGTATTACTTTTTTCAGTTGCCAAGTCGATTAACTCCACCAGTCACATAAAAACCGTAACATTACTGACGATCATTTTTTGGCTATTCTTTCTTATTAATTTTATATACCGTTAGATGAAAACTATAACTGTATTTATGTATTCCACATTACATATTTGAAGTTATATTATAATGGGAATTTTAAAAAAGAATCTACATTACTTTATCGCATTTCTCAACTTTTTATTTTATGGAGTTAATCAATGTGTGCACTGAGCGGCTCAATTAGTAGTACCAAGATTTTCAGGCCTAACGTGTACAAAATGGAATAACCACTCCATTCCGAGGTTATTTATGTCTTAATTCAAGTAAAACATTCCCGGACTTAATGGTTCTAACGAGAGAAGAACTCCAAAGTTCTCACAATAAACGAACCGAACGAGACTGAAGTTTCCGTCGAGAATCTAAAGGATCAAAAGAATAGAGGACTTGGGGGTTCAACCTAGATCGATAATCTCGTTTCGAAAGCCACGGTCCAAAAGGAAGCGAAACTCTCCACCTGGGGGAAAGTTGGACTAAATTTATGGAACGTTGACTAGGTGTAGGGGAGCATCGGACATCTATCGTTTCCCGCTTGGCATGCCATTTGGTTGGGATAATCGGATGTACATCAGCGCTACCGTTCGACATTCGATATGCGCGATCGATTCGAGATCGGAGATCTCCCCCGAATTATTAATGACCGTCCACTGACAATCACCCGTTGACAAGTCGGCAGGCCAGAATGTCGGCTCATTAGCTGCCCAAATCGTAGGAACTGACGCACGTCGGTGCCCTCCACAGAGGGGACAGCTCGTCTCCTCTCGGTCGGCCATTACCGATCCGAACAAAGATAAAGACCCGTTAACCCGTGCCAATGCACAATGTATGCGACTACTTTCTACACGTTTTATCGGCAATACGTATCGTACACGTCAGCGGACGACGTCCGACATAAGTACATACCTACGCAGGCAGTCTCGATTAGCCTATCGGTATTCGAGTACGGTCTTTCCTCCGAGTACGTTCGCGACGGGCTCGGCGAATGCCGGAATGAAGGTTAAGAATATAAGTAAGCAAGATAAGGACCGTACGGACATGGCAGACATGACTTGACCACATGGTTCGAGTCATTGCTTTGTCGTAAAGCTTTCCACGTCCGCCAACGTTCGCGGCGAAGCGACTATAATAATCTGCGCTACGGAATAAAGATACGAGCCGAGATTTATGGCCACTTGTTGATGTCACCGTGTGAAGCGGTACAATGTGTGTTACGGCAATTGGACTCCATTGTTTGTGCCGGTAATGTTATAAAACTAGGATTCTTCGGCAGCTTCGTTGACTTAAGGCGAAGTGAAACACGTCAAGGAACTTGATCGACGTGGATAAGGAAGATTTTTCTAAATGCCTACGTTGCCGATGTTCGTTTTTGTATTGACAGCTGTGTCGAATTATATTGGATATTGTACCAAATGGCATACTCCACCTGTCGTTTTCGTACAATAAATATCAAGAAATCGAAGTAGAACTGCAGAAATCCTCTGGATTCGTGCTTTCTGGGGCCCTAATTGACTGCAGAGGAACACCCTGCGCCATCCGTGATTTCCAGGTCATATAAATTTTCACCCCAAGACCTCGTATTACCATCGTTTTAGCGTAGAAGCGTATGCAACACTTTTTTTGCCTTTATCCCGTTCAAATGCGAGTTTCTCGATTACCAAAGTGTTCTAAATTGTCGCCAAATTGTCCTGACCCTTTCGATTCTCATATCAGAGCCTTCGATAATTGTATATTGATCGAAATATCAGAGCTCAACGCCATTTTCGTTCTGGTCTGGGCTAAGTTAAAAAATTTTTCCAAAAATCCAAATTTTGAACCTGTCAGGACTATTCTTAGATGATCAGGAGTGATGTGTCAAAGTTTCGGACAGTTTGGTCTAATACCTTTAAAAAAGTGTTGTATTCGAATCGACTGATTTGAAGGATGTTTCACTTCACCTTAAGGCGAAGTGAAACACGTCAAGGAACTTGATCGACGTGGATAAGGAAGGTTTTTCTAAATGCCTACGTTGCCAATGTTCGTTTTTATATTGACAGCTGTGTCGAATTATATTGGATATTGTACCAAATGGCATACTCCACCTGTCGTTTTCGTACAATAAATATAAAAAAATCGAAGTAATACTCCAGAAACCCTCTGGATTCGTGCTTTCTGGGGCCTTAATTGACTGCAGAGGGACCCCCTGCGCCATCCGTGATTTCCAGGTCAATTAAATTTTCACTCCGAGACCTCGTATTCCCATCGCTTTGGCATAGAAGCGCATACAACACTTTTTTTGCCTTTATCCCGTTCAAATGCGAGTTTATCGATTACCAGAGTGTTCTAAATTGTCGCCAAATTGTCCTGACCCTTTCGTTTCTCATATCAGAGCCTTCGATAATTGTATATTGATCGAAATGTGAGAGCTCGACGCCATTTTGATTCTGGTCTGGGCTAAGTTAAAAAATTTGTTCTAGAAATTCAAATTTTGAATGTGTCAGGACAATTCTTAGATGATCAGGAGTGTCAAAGTTTCGGACAGTTTGGTCTAATACCTTTAAAAAAGTGTTCTATTCGAATCGAGTGATTTGGAGGAGGTTTCACTTCACCTTAAGACTCTCTGCTGACGTACGTCATCGGTAATTATGAGCGGTTTCCCTCGACCTTATTTTTAGCGAGATGTAATAAGTCATAATTTGAGCGATGGTTGTACCAACTGTAATGGATCCACAAGTAACGAGCGGACGAGAACAAGTTTGGAGTCTTTTATTTCTCTTACTTGTCCTTAAAAGTCGGAGTCTGGTGAAAATCTGTCTGTCTTCGAAGTTGAACAATTGATGTTGCTTCGCAGAGAGGAAAAATGAAGTGGTGGGGAAATTTTGAGAGCCAATAGGAGCGTTGGAGAACTCTATAACGAAGGAGAGAAAAGACAGGAACTTTGGGCTGGTGTTTCGTTAGGAACAAGGGTCGTTGAGGAAGTACAAGATTTCGAGTTCTTAGGAAAAGAAGTGGAATATTGGTTTGGTTGAAGTTCTCGTGGAAGGTGCTATGTACTTTACAAATTTGAATAAGAGATCAGCCTTAGCTAACAGAACGCAAAAGCAGGAGACTCTAATAACGGCCTAACAGCGGGATTTAGGTGCCTCATCCAACAGATTAAACGAAACAATTATTACTAATGGAAAATAGGGCGGACATTACACATCTGTAATCGGTAAGGGTTGCTCCAAAACTGATAGTTCATTATAGAGGAGCAACACTCCGTGTATTAATTGTGGACTTCGATGGATGCCTTCGGCGATTCATTTTGTTTGATGTGCATTGTGACATTTACAGGTTTACCCATACACACGGAGTAAAATATTATTTGCTCTAATATTTTCAGTTAAAGTTTGGTCGAGTGGGAAAATGAATCTCATACACCCTTCCGATATTTCAGAAAGTTAGAATATATTGCATCCTTCCCTCCAGAATGTCTAACTTTAATCTCCTAACAGCAGCTGAAAGGTTGTCAAGAACAATCAATTAGTTAACAATTGCCTAACGAGGATCACGCCTTCGTTCAATTTTCATCAAGGAATTATTTCTAATAATTTCGGTGATTTCTTACAATATGCACAAAATTCAATCTGTACATAAACTACTTCATAATGAATTTAGGGAATGACTATTTCGGGAATCCAGGTACGATACCTGCACTTAAAAAAAAAGAAACAGAAATACCTTGCTTTCCAGCAGACGTTGAATATACTTACGAACATGGTTAAACATGTTGGAGCTTCCTAGAACACGTTTAGAGTACCCCTCGTCAGACATAACGCAGGTTTATCCGATTATCTCCGCGCAAACAGGTGTGACAACGCTCCCAAAAAATCCTGAAAACATTCCCAACGACAGAGCGACATTTACGTTAGAGTCGATGGCCGCCGACTGGATAACAAATCACGTCCCTACTTATCGCGTTATGTGGCATATATGTGGATGTCCCTATGTCCGTCTAACTTGAACATTCAAATTCGTGACGTGATCCCTCGCTCTCCTAGTAGCATAGAATAATTTTTAAATATTTGTTTGTAATCTTTGCTAAATATCTCAAGCGACAGATTTTTTAAGATTTCTTGAAGATTCCATTCGAAGATATCTGAAATATTTGTNTGGACAAGGGTATGCACTGCGGCGCCGCAAATGGCAACGCCAGCTGAGAATTGAAATCCAGTATTGGCGGAGGTATGAAGGTCTGCGGACCCTTCTAATCTTAATGAGTATTCAAACCACGAAGTGGTATTGTGGCGGTCATAGCATATATATATTAGAAGTTCGTCCTTCGACACAGGCCTTCGATAGCCCAGCGGTTACGCTCACTGCTCATACCATGTAGTCTCTTGGGTTCAAATCCCGATCAGGAGAGATTTTTCGGTGTCTAAGGCAGGGTCTGCCTGATAGCCTTACTGACGAGTAGTTATGACAATCATTAAACGGCCACGGCAATACTGCACTTAAATCGTAAAGAAACGTTATTTCTCCAGTAGCATAAAATATTTATCTTATATTTTCTATATATTAAACAAGTATCGTGCATTTTGTAACATCATTTTGATTAATATCTACTCTTTCATCATAACTAGTGCTTTCCATTTGCTAGTTGAGGCGACGCTGGGCCGATATTTAATGCATTAAAACCCACTCTTTGCTGTCACTGACTTCCCGTCCGAGTGCTTATAACGAACATGAATTAACAATTGCGACATTTATTAGCTCTGACAGGAGCTGGAACGGCAGGATTCAAAAGTAGTCTTTTCTCTCAAATGATGATAATTCATCATGTCTGACACGTGTCTAAAAAATATCGCTCGACCAATCGTTTACGAAAACGCGATTACAAGCTTTAGATCATTAACTATCACAAGATGTCCTACGCAATGTAAGAAATGATAACGATAATGCGACAAGGTATGAAAATCTCTAACTGTCCCTTGTAGCACCTTATAAACATGTGAAAAGTATTTCAAATAAAAATCACACGCTTTGCTACTATATTGAAATAAAGTAACGAAAATATTGCAAAAACGTGTTGTATTTTTTTGTTACAAAATAAAGTGTCCAATAATAATCGTCAAATAAAGAATGTTTTATTATGTTCATAAAATAAAAATAAAATTTTTATATACTTCTATAAATGATTAAAATTAAACATGTCATTGAGATTTTTAACAAATATTTCAGATATCATCAAATGAAATCTACGAGATATCTTAAAAAATCTGTCGCTTGATATATTTAGCTAAGATTACAAAAAGAAATATTTAGAAATTAATCCGTGCTGCTAGGGTTATCCTTAAGGAACGCACAGGAATTATACTAGACACGTCGTTCCATCTTTAAATCCACGTAACATAATGCCACTGCCGGAATACCCAACGTTTTTCAATATTTTTCTTGTTCAATTGAAACTCCGTATTCTGTTATCTTTTCTCTTTTTCCCATTCTAGACTCCAAGCACAAGGGCACCAGAATTTGACTTCCGCCTTCGGTGCCAAAAAAATTCACTTAGCCGGTCATTATGAAAGATCGAATCAACAGATATCTTCAAATGAAGCCTACGAGATATCTTAAAAAATCTGTCGCTTGATATATTTAGCAAAGATTACAAAAAGAAATATTTAGAAATTAATCCGTGCTGCTAGGGTTATCCTTAAGGAACGCACAGGAATTATACTAGACACGTCGTTCCATCTTTAAATCCACGTAACATAATGCCACTGCCGGAATACCCAACGTTTTTCAATATTTTTCTCATTCAATTGAAACTCTGTATTCCGTTTTCCCTTCTTTTTCTTCCATTCTAGACCCCAAGCACAAGGACACCAGAGTTTGACCTCCGGCTTCGGTGCCAAAAAAATTCACTTAGCCCGTGATTACAAAGGATCGAATCAACATCAGAGGGAAATCCAGGAAGGCGTTAAACTCTAAGAAATTTAATTGCTTTCCCGGAGAAAAAGACCAGGCTGAAATTGAATATCTCTGTCGTGCAGTCGTGCGCGCCGCGTCAGGGCGAACCTGAAATTTGCCCGAACCGCGAGGGACGAGATACGATATCGATTCTTTTGTTTCGACCGAGGTGAAGTCGCCGTGAAACCAGTCATGGGACTTAACGACGTTCGGAGGTACTTACGGCGCGAATCGGTTATCGGACGAACGATCATGACGCGCGAAGGGTATAAGAGAGCGCCGCGAAGGAAGTCACGATGACGGGTACGGGTAAAATCGGTGAAAAACAATATTAGCCGCGGCGCTTATGTACGCGTACGCGAGGATATATGCCCGATACACCTCCGCATCCGCACTTGCACCCTTGTGCACGGATAGGTATAGACGAAGTCGCGTATATTATCCGCGCTCGCCGGAGCAGCGGCGTTGGCCGTCTACCGGCGGGTGTCGAGGCGTGCAAACGCGAAGGCCAATTTATAGCCCGCATACCCGCTTGGCGCGACTCGCCGATAACACGAGCTTCGGTATCGCTCCTGCAAAAGTAATGATCCTGTTTACAGTTATCGTCGACATGTTGCCGAGATACCGATTGAGTTAGTGGGACCGCGCAGAAGCTCGCCCGGAACGGACGGGGTGACTGCGTTTAGTCCGGCCACTTGGCTCGCGACTACACGAGGGCAGAGAAGATTTCAAAAGAGATATTTACGTCCGCCGCCGGATTTAATGGCGGCTGAGTAGAGCGAGCCCCGGACCCATAAGGGGGACCGCCGGAACACGTTTTGCGAGTATCCTTTCGGAGGACGCTCGAAAACTGGCGCGGATGGTTGGCCGACCCTGCGGCATAGAACAGCGCCGAGAGTCGACTCCCAGCTCCCGGGAATGCCAGTCATTCTCGAAATAGAGTCTGACCCAACGCCGGCATCACGTGCGAATAGTCATAACGCACGGACTTCTTGCGAATGCCAGTTATGGTGGCACGCAAATGCCCCATCAAATTTGCCTGGACAAGGGTATGCACTGCGGCGCCGCAAATGGCAACGCCAGCTGAGAATTGAAATCCAGTATTGGCGGAGGTATGAAGGTCTGCGGACCCTT
The DNA here is from genome assembly GCF_000612105.2 of Orussus abietinus. Classification (NCBI taxonomy): domain Eukaryota; kingdom Metazoa; phylum Arthropoda; class Insecta; order Hymenoptera; family Orussidae; genus Orussus; species Orussus abietinus. The sequence goes on along the minus strand of NW_019394531.1, from coordinate 81,552 downwards.
CTAATCTTAATGAGTATTCAAACCACGAAGTGGTATTGTGGCGGTCATAGCATATATATATTAGAAGTTCGTCCTTCGACACAGGCCTTCGATAGCCCAGCGGTTACGCTCACTGCTCATACCATGTAGTCTCTTGGGTTCAAATCCCGATCAGGAGAGATTTTTCGGTGTCTAAGGCAGGGTCTGCCTGATAGCCTTACTGACGAGTCCACACAGGCAGACCCGGGACGAAACACAACAAACAGGGTACTCACACCACACCTATACCCAAAGTATAAGGAGATCCAACGCCATGTATTGGAATGGTCTCCACTTTAGGGGTCCAAGCCCTCCAAACTTTTTCCGATCTAGTATCGAGAGCGGCTCCTAGATGAAATTTTGCAATTCAAAATTATCGTCTGCTGGCGTATCCGCTAGTCTCTATCGCGTTAAAAACGTCACATTCTGCATATCATCCGCGGATTATCGTTTCGGTTCGTGTACCTTAAGATGAAGTGAAACCCCCTTCAAATCAGTCGATTCGAATACACTTTTTTTAAAGGATATTAGACCAAACTGTCCGGAACTTTGACACATCGCTCCTGATCATCTAAGAATTGTCCTGACACATTGAAAATTTGGATTTTTGGACAACATTTTTTAACTTAGCCCGGGACCAGAACCAAACGCGTCGAGCTCTCATATTTCGATCAATATACAATTATCGAAGGCTCTGATATGAGAATCGAAAGGGTCAGGACAATTTTACGACAATTTAGAACACTCTGGTAATCGATAAATTCGCATTTGAACAGAATAAGGGCAAAAAAAGTGTTGTATGCGCTTCTATGCTAAAACGATGGGAATACGGGGTCTCGGAGTGAAAATTTAATTGACCTGAAAATCACAAATGGCGCAGGGGGTCCCTCTGCAGTCAATTAGGGCCCAGAAAGCATGAATCCAGGGGATTTCTGGAGTTTTACTTCGATTTCTTGATATTTATTATACGAAAACGACAGGTGGAGTATGCCATTTGGTACAATATCCAATTTAATTCGACACAGCTGTCGATATAAAAACGAACGTCGGCAACGTAGGCATTTAGAAAAATCTCCTTTATCGACGTTGATCAAGTTCCTCGGCGTGTTTCACTTCACCTTAAAGAAAAGTGTTTTATTAGAGTCGACCGATTTGAGGTGGGTTTCACTTTACCTTCAGCATGAAGTCATTTGCACTTGTCCGAAAACTGGTGTGTGGATGTCCAGAAACTTGCCCAACCGACCCAAGAACCTAGAACAACGGACATATGGCGTCGCTCGAGTTGGCTTAGAATTACTGAGAATGCCCGTCATTCTCAAAATAGTCTGGCCAAACACCGCAGTCACGTGCAAATAATAATAACGTACGAACTTCTTCCGAGCGTCGGTTATGGGGGCGCGCACATGCTCCATAAAATTTCACCGAACATGGGTATGCACTGGAGCGCCGCAAATGGAGACACCCGGGGAGAATTGAGACCTATTGTCGGAGGTGTAAAAAGGTCTTCGAAATCTTTTAATCCTAATGGATATTTAAACCCTTTCCCACTAAGCTGGGACGGAGGTATAGACTTCAGCATGGCGTCGAAAAGGTGAGATATGTGTTGAGAAATGACGTTAAACCAGCAAAAACTTATTTAAATAAAATATCAGCGTAGCAGTTTTGGATTAAAGGGAACAGGACCCACGCTCTGATTAATCAATATTGTTTAACTGTGAAATGTTTCTTGTACACTTGTTCATTAACGGTATTCAGGTGATATGAAAGGGACACTGTACACATAAAACGTCGAAATGTTTATTAAAATTTTCTCTAAACTGGATGCACCGAATCGATGGGAACTTCAGCATGTGATTAGGCAGGCCCTAAGAAAGAACGTGGTGCTCATAAAATTTCGTTTTTGATAACAAATTTTTTTATTTAGCCCAGACCAGATGCAAGATCAAAATTTTTTTTGTTGGGGTAAAATGAAATTTTACGAGCATCGCGTTCTTCCTTAGGACCTTCGTAATCACGTGCTCATGCTTCATACTATTCGGTGCACCCAATTTAGAAAATAGTTTTATAAATATTTTTATGTTTTATATGCATAGAACGACCATTTCATATCACCTTAACTATAAATTCACTGTTCGTACTCGGTCCAAAATTTGTGCAACTCGGTCGCTGTACGCAATAACCCAGTGCAGAAACTATCGCACGGGAACTGCGTAGACCGAGCAAATGATTAGCGACGCCAGTCATTCCCAAAATAGCCTGACCGAACGTCGCCATCATGTGCGAATGGTAATAAAGCACGAAGTTCTTGTTAATGCCAGTTCAAATTTGTCTAAACAAGAGTGCACACTGAAGTGCGACAAATGGCGACGTCGCGTCGAGTTAGAATTGGGATCTACCCTTGACGGAAATGTAGAGGTCCTCGAACCCTTTTAATCCTAATTTGTACTTAATCCGTTTAACCATCAGGACGACCAGTCGAACAGAGTATCATAAATCACGAATTCCAAGGATTTATCGTGTTTTACTTCGATTTCTTTATAACCATATCGCGTCGAGTCAGAATTGGGATCTACCCTTAACGGAAATGTAGAGGTCCTTGAACCGTTCTAATCCTAATTTTTACTTAATCCGTTTAACCATCAGGACGACCAGTCGATCAGAGTATCATAAATCATGAATTCAGAGGATTTATTGAGTTTCACTTCGATTTCTTTACAATCATATTGCGTCGAGTCAGAATTGGGATCTACCCTTGACGGAAATGTAGAGGTCCTCGAACCCTTCTAATCCTAATTTGTACTTAATCTGTTTAACCATCAGGACGACCAGTCGATCAGTGTATCATAAATTATGAATTCAGAGGATTTATTGAGTTTCACTTCGATTTCTTTACAATCATATCGCGTCGAGTCAGGGATTTACCCTTAACGAAAATGTAGAGGTCCTCGAACCCTTCTAATCCTAATTTGTACTTAATCCGTTTAACCATCAGGACGACCAGTCGATCAGAGTATCATAAATCATGAATTCAGAGGAATTATTGAGTTTTACTTCGATTTCTTTACGATCATATCGCATCGAGTCAGGGATTTACCCTTAACGAAAATGTAGAGGTCCTTGAACCGTACTAATCCTAATGTGTACTTAATCGTTTTAATCATCAGAACCAAAATGGCGTCGAGCTCTCATATTCTGATCGATATACAATTTTGGAAAGCTCTGATATGAGAGATGAAAGGGTCAGGACAATTTTACGAAAATTTAAAACACTCTGGTAATCCATAAACTCGCATTTGAACGGGATAAAGACAAAAAAACTGTCTTATGCGCTTCTATGCTGAAACAATGGTAATATGAGGTCTCGGAGTAAAAATTTAGTTGACACTAAAATCACAGATNATATCTTCAAATGAAATCTACGAGATATCTTAAAAAATCTGTCGCTTGATATATTTAGCAAAGATTACAAAAAGAAATATTTAGAAATTAATCCGTGCTGCTTAAAATGAAACGAATAAATATGTATAAAATAAATTGAGAATTGTTTTTTTCAATTTTAAGCATTTTAAAATTTTATAACGAATCGGGTTGTTAATTTTTAAAGTGGGTTAACTCCATTCTTGGCAAGAAAACGCATATTATTCACTTAATAATAGCCATTATTTTAATAGGAACTGTAAATTTAACTCCTTTAGATACACTTGAGCAGGATGACTCATTGGTATCCTGTACGTATATTTTTAATTGCATTGAAACGCAAACCATTAAATATCTCAATTTAAGTATAAATGGACTGAGGCCATTTTCAAAATAAACGGCTCATATATGCTACACTATACTTAATGATTATCATATCCATAATTTACAACTTTTCCTCCACGGTAAATGCGAAACCTATTTCCCTGAAAATGACCCGTTTACCTTCATAAATATCCGTACATTTGCGGGGTATTACTTAACGCCGTTACTCGATTCCAGATCCGTTTCTGTACGAAGCTTATATGGCGCAACTATGTTCTAAAAGTACCCTAGCAGAGGCTGACATCGGCGATATTGCAACGATCTTTATGTATAGTTACTTTGTAATATTACATTCGCAATCGTACATATTCCCGGCCTTCGCTGATTATACTTACATTCCGACAGGAAAATTGCTGCAAGATTGCGGGGATACTGTAGTATTTCATTCGACGCTGGCTAAGGGAGATTAATATCTACTCTTTCATCATAACTAGTGCTTTCCATTTGCTAGTTCAGGCGACGCTGGGCCGACATTTAATGCATTAAAACCCACTCTTTGCTGTCACTGACTTCCCGTCCGAGTGCTTATAACGAACATGAATTAACAATTGCGACATTTATTAGCCCTGACAGGAGCTGGAACGGCAGGATTCAAAAGTCGTCCTTTCTCTCAATTGATGACAATTCATCATGCCTGACACGGGTCTAAAAAATATCGCTCGACTAATTACGAAATTTATGGAATTATTGACGAAAACGCGAAAACGTGATGACAATCATTAAACGGCCACGGCAATACTGCACTTAAATCGTAAAGAAACTTTATTTCTCCAATAGCATAAAATATTTATCTTATATTTTCTANAAATAGAGTCCGTCCGAACTCCGCCATCGCAGGCGAATAACAATAACCCACGATATGTGCGGAACAACTCCTTGTGAATGTCAGTTATGGAGGCACTCAAATGCTCCATAAAATTTATCCGAACAAGGATATGCACTGGAGCGCCGCAAATGGCGGCACCAGGTGAGAATCGAAGTCTATTATTGACAGGGCCGTGTTCAAAGGCCTTTAAAGGGTGTTCAACCCCTTTAATCACGGAGCTGATGGAACAATAAGACCAGCTCGGTCAGCGAACGCCGCTTTACCGTGTTTCAAGATAAAATAAATTATGTGGATTTTCTTTGGCACCTGACGGATCAAGCCAGTCCGTTTGGTGCACTTCTGGGAATTCTTGGCTTATTAATGGAGCATGACGCTGTGGTCGCAAGTACTGTATTTTCTCTCTACTAAACCCGTCAACAGAGATCGTTACGTGGCTCGTTTTGTATGAGTCCAAAGATTGTTTATCATCATTAAGTTAGCTATTCTAACAAATAGCGGCCCCATGTAATTACGGACACATGGTATCATATGTTACTTCGTGTACCGAGCTGAGCCAAAGTCAACACAGAGAGAGCAGGGTACCGCTTGTTCGCAAACCTCAGTTTTGATGCTGTCATGTTTTAACCTCTTCGTGGATGATCGAGCAACCTTGATTGTCGTAAATCTCTGCTCCAACGCGAATTTACCCAGGACCGTTAAAATTACGCTTATTAAGTTCAATATAGACTGACAGATACAGGTATAGATATAGGGATACACGGATTGATCGATTGATTAATATAATGGTGGGTAGATGGTTAAACGATTAGACGGAGCGATGCCAATCGATTCTTAATTCTCGATGGGTTATAAACAGCGAAGTAGAAATAGCTGAAGAAATGACGTTTAATTAAATTTTAAAGGGATGTGAAAGTGGAATCTGAAGGACCAATCGTTCATGAAAATTTTCTCCAAACTGGGTGTACTGAATCGTTTCAAACTTTACAAAGGAAATGCTATAAGGCTATAAGGAAGGTCTTGACATTCTTGAAATTTCATTTTTGATACCGAGTTTTTAAAATACCTATGAACAAATTTTTAACGAATTGAAATTTCATGAGTTTCAGGACCTTCCTTATATCCTCCGTATTTATATTGTAAATTTTGAAACGATCTAGTGTACTCAGTTTAGAGAAAAGTTTCATAAACGATGCCTCTCCGACACCACTTTCGCACTGCCTTAATTTAATTGAATTAACATGAGGAAGAATTCTATATATAAAGTGGAGATGAAAATGTGGATGAAAGGATTTAATTACGTCGTTAGGTTATTTAATCTTTGAGAAGAAGACTCGAAAGACCTAAGGGAAATTTCAACCTCCAACAAATTTCAGGGGGTGTTTAAAAAAACACATAGCTCCCGTAAGCATGGACGATAATTCATTATCCAACGATTCGCCCATATTGGCATTTTCCATACGTGATCCTTACATCACGGATGACTTTCCACAAACAATCCTTGAATCGTGTATGACTTTCTACAAACGTTCGGATCATGGATGCCGCCCGCGTCCACGTCCCCTAACGTTCGTCGGCATGGGCAATGTAACTTATACCGCGGAAAGTATTATCCCAAGCCCTTGTCAAACAGAAGGCACTTTGGTTTTTACCGATGAGTTATTTCCCGAGATAGCGATTCCGGGAGGATAGCGCCTCGTAGTCGAGGCGAGTACAGACCCTTCCAGCGGGCGACGACGTAACCCTGCCCCGAGTAGCCACTCAGAAAATTACCATTCCCACTTTGTCACGTGAGGAGAATAGATTCTAAACATACCCATTTACGATTTACGGCCGGCAGTTAACGTTTAACTACGTGGGAATATTAAGATATTCGGAATGGTACGAGGCCGAGTCTCATTTCCATAATTATAGAGGGGGCACCCAGGCTATATTTGTTACTCGGAATTCATTATCATTTTTTACGATCCACAGAATGGACTGTAAAGACCGCGGCACCGGCGACGGTGAAACTTATCCGTGATCATCGATGCATAGAATACTTTCCGTCACGAAGAAGGGACTGCTTTTCCTTTACTGGCGCGTAACGGCCGGCATAATAGGCAACGACGCTATAATCACGGAGTAAACTACTTTTCAGGCGGATCCTCGACGGCACCCTATTTTCCACTGGCGTCTTCTTGCTCTATTACCTCCTGAATAAACTTCTGCTAACTCCATGAGAATCTCGCTCCCTCTACAGGGAAATACCGATAAGTCGTTTATCTGATCTACACCTAATTACTTCATTTTAGACCAATGCCGGGCTTGCGTGTACGTCACTTTCGACACATTTAATACCGTGAAAAGGAAAGGAATTAAGGAGCGATTAACACGCACGCGTATCTTATCGAGTGGAAGAATACTTTTTCTTTTCTCCTTTTACCTTCACTTGTCGCGGTGTGCGACATAATTTCATATGAAATTGCATTCTAAAAGTACTTCCTTCTTTGAGATTTGAAAATTAATTTTTTTTTTAATGCATTCAAAGTGATGTTACATTTGCCACTTGTCTGTTTTCGTCATGATTTAAATAGTGTTTGAATAAGAATTTCGTAACGTAAGGGGAAATTGATTGATGACATAATTTCATATGGAATAGCATTCTAAAAGCACTTCCTTTTTTGAGATTTGAAAATTAATTTTTTATTTTAATGCATTCAAAATACCTATTAACAAATTTGTATAAAATGGAAATTTCCTGAGTTTCAGGACCTTCTTTATAGTTTCCACGTTCATATTGTAAAATTTGAAACGATTCGAATCGTTTCAAACTTTACAACGTAAATATGGAGGCTATAAGGAAGATCCTGACACTCATTAAATTTCATTTTTTGTAACAAATTTTCAAAATACCTCTAAACAAATTTAAAAGAAATGGAAATTTCGTGAGTTTTAGGACCTTGTTTATAGTTTCCATATTCATATTGTCAAGTTTGACACGATTCGGTACACTCAGTTCGGAGAAAAGTGTCATAAAGGGGAGATCTTCACGCCACTTTCACATCACCTTAAAGTTAGATTTAAGGTGATGCGAAGACAAAACAATACCTTCCGTTAAATATGCTTCTTATTCTCCCTTGCGAAAGGATACTTAACACGTTCCGTGCCACGTGTACCACCGATAATACGCGTTAACCTCGGGTGGTACACAGCGTGGCACGGAACGTGTTAAGGGGATGTGAAAGTGGCATCCGAGGGGTCGATCGTTCATGAAACTTTTCTCCGAACTAAGTTTATAGAATCGTTTCAAATTTTACAACGTAAATATGGAGGCTATAAGGAAGGTCCTGACACTCATTAAATTCCATTTTTTATAAAAAATTTTCAACATACCTATTAACAAATTTTTATAAAATGGAAATTTCGTGAGTTTTAAGACCTTGTTTATAGTTTCCATGTTCATATTGTAAAGTTTGAAACGATTCGGTACACTCAGTTCGGAGAAAAGTTTCATAAACGGGGCCTCTTCACGCCACTTTCACATCACCTTAATGTTAGATTTAAGGTGATGCGAAGACAAAACAATACCTTCCATTAAATACGCTTCTTATTCTCTCATACGAAAGGATACTTAACAAATTCCGTGCCACGTGTACCACCGATAATACGCATTAATCTCGGGTGGTACACAGCGTGGCACGGAACGTGTTAAGGGGATGTGAAAGTGGCATCCGAGGGGTTGATCGTTCATGAAACATTTCTCCGAACTGGGTTTATCGAATCGTTTCAAATTTTACAACGTACATAAGGAGGCTACAAGGTCCTGATACTCATTAAATTTCATTTTTTATAAACAATTTTCAAAATACCTATAAAAAAATTTTTATAAAATGGAAATTTCGTGAGTCCCAGGACCTTCTTTATAGTTTCCATATTCACATTGTCAAGTTTGAAACGATTCGGTACACTCAGTTCGGAGAAAAGTTTCATAAACGGGTCCTCTTCACGCCACTTTCACATCACCTTAACGTTAGACTTACACGTGCTCCTAGAGTACTTTCATCGTGGCATACCGAGTACCCATAAAATAAGTTCGACAAATGTTTCATCATGGGTCTGCCGATGACGTTTAAGTATTTAAGATATTATATCCACGACGGTACCGGTATTACTTTAGCAACGGTACCGTGAAGCACTGCAAGAAACTCAAAGCTACGATCGAAGAACGCGAAACGCGAAAACGCAGCCGTAAAACCGAGAAGAGCATGCTGATTAACTTTCGAGAGTGGCATGGCATTGTGGGCGAGCAACGTTTATTCCGTTTGGATGATGAAATGCGTGGCTTTACGGCCGAGGAGCTGGCAGCGCCGGCGTAATTTATAACAGAACATTTCACAATAAGAGCAGCCCGAAAATTACCACCCAGTGGCGGAGTAAAGGATGTTCGGTCATAACATCTGATGAAGCGAAGCATTAACGAGGCAATACATCAGCGCCAGCGCTCGTAGAGCGGATCGGAGGGGAAGCAGGGGCGTGGGTGGTGTCTTGGAGATCACCCAGAAGAATGAACCGCGAGACGAAACGCGAAAGAAATTATCCAAAGCGAAGGCGCGTCTTTAGGACGAAAGTGACACCGGCAATGAGTGACGGCTTGCTGTCATAAAAACAGAAAACGTCCCTAGTAGCACAAAATATGTGTCCCATATTTTCTATTTATTTAATGAATATCGTACTTTTTCTTAATATTTAGCAGACATTTGAAATATTTGCAAAACGTTTACTTTGGAATATTATCACTATAATATTTATATAATATTAGCTCCATGTGTTTCTTTGGACGGGCGGCCCATATCCCTAGTAGCACAAAATATTTCTCCTATATTTTCTATATATTTAACGAATATCGTACATTTTCTTAATATTTAGCAGACATTAGCTCCATGTGTTTCTTTGGACGGGCGGCCCTTGTCCCTAGTAGCACAAAATATTTCTCCTATATTTTCTATACATTTCACGAATATCGTACATTTTCTTAATATTTAGCAGACATCTGAAATATTTGCAAAATGTTTACTTTAGAATATTATCACTATAATATTTATATAATATTAGCTCCATGTGTTTCTTTGGACGGGCGGCCCTTATCCCCAGTAGCACAAAATATTTCTCCTATATTTTCTATATATTTAACGAATATCGTACATTTTGTACATATTTACCAGACATTTGAAATATTTTCAAAATGTTTACTTTAGAATATTATCACTATAATATTTATATAATATTAGCTCCATGTGTTTCTTTGGACGGGCGGCCCTTATCCCCAGTAGCACAAAATATTTCTCCTATATTTTCTATATATTTAACGAATATCGTACATTTTCTTAATATTTAGCAGACACGGGTACGTAATCGATGATTTAACCGAGGTCAGTAGAACCGAGCATGAGTCTTCCTAGGCTGCCAACAATAAGTAGATATTACTATGGACTCCACGATACAGTCTGCGGTCGACATTTGGTCAGTCATAGAAACGGGCGTAATCGATATACGATGACAGGTCGAAAACCGAGACAATTAAAGAGTAGTTTACGAGGAGCGAACATTCGAAGGATGTACTCGAAAAAATAAAGGAGAGTCAGGAGCGAGACGGAAGGTCTGAAGGGATCAGCCGTGCTTTCGGCGTTGCCGAAGAATGGCATGGTCCTGCAATCTCCGTGACGGCGTCGCCGTTTAAATAATATCGTTTTTAACCCACAATTAACTTAAGGTTCACTTTAACCGACGGGTACGTAATCGATGGTTTAACCGAGGTCAGTGGAACCGGGCATGAGTCTTCCTAGGCTGCCAACAATAAGTAGGGTAAGTCCGGGATAGTTGGACCATGTTTTTTTAAAGTCATTTTTTCTGAAACTTCGCAATGTCTAGGATTTGGTATATTTTTTTATAATATGTATATATGACCTTGAACGATTGTAAGCACTTCTCCAGCTGTTACACTAATCACATTTGAAGTTATGATTTTTTCTTTTTTTTTACTCGGTAGTCCATCTATCCCGGGGGTACTCGGGTTACATGGACCACCTCCTAGGGATTGATGGATCTCTGGTATACGTTACTAAATCAGGGTGTAACACAAGAAATACATGTTATCAAAGGTATAAACATTGTTTATTTCAAAGTATAAAGTTATAAACTGCTTGAAAAGTGATTAGTGTAGAGTTATAAACTATTTGAAAAAGGGCAAGTAAATTTGATAGCCATTATACTTAGAAAATATAGGTAGTCTGATTTATATTCACATGGTTCAGAAAATTTAATCATTCTGCAGTCATCTTCTTTCCATTTCCATTTCCATTCCATTTCCATTTATCCATCCATCCGTCCATCCATCCATATATCCATTTATATAGAAAGTAAAGCCCTAATAGGAGATATGGTCCGCCTATCCCAGGTTTTTTCAAGTAGTCCATCTATCCCAATTGTCGGGGATAGATGGACCAGCTTCCCGTCCAGACAAACAACGCTACCGGCATGCCATTTTAGGTTAAGATTGTACTCAAGTATACACTTGAGTTATAGGATTGATCTTACGTCGAAATCATTTAAACTAACTTAACCACATATGAAATAAATCCAGTATAAAATATTTTTCAACTCACCAAAAGAAATAAACAAAGTTTTCTTCTAAAATACGCATGAAACTCGTGAGCAAAACTAAGCGTGGTTCCGTCTACTCAAGAAGAACAACTTCAGACGACTGCAGCGCTGCTGTGACACCCCAGCCAAATATTCGACTAGTCCGTCTATACCGGTGGTCCATATATCCCGGACTTACCCTATTACTACGGACTCCACTATACACTCTGCGGTCGACATTTGGTCAGTCATAGAAACGGGCGTAATCGATATACGATGACAGGCCGAAAACCGAGACAATTAAAGAGTGGTTTACGAGGAGCGAACATTCGAAGGATGTACTCGAAAGAATAAAGGAGAATCAGGGGCGAGACGAAGGGTCGGAAGGGATCAGCCGTGCTTTCGGCGTTGCCGAAGAATGGCACGGTCCCGCGATCTCTGTGACGGCGTCGCCGTTTAGATAATAACGTGCATTTTATCTCCCTCGTAAAACCTAATTTATAGCCGCATCCAAGTCTATGGGCGTACTATGGCCGGCGGGTATATGGGAAGTACGAGCCGAGAGGGGTGCCTGCATCAGCAAAGGTCGTCAAGGGGATACGCCAGTAATATTATCAGCGTTGAACCTATTTCCCGCGACATTTGGCGACGCCATGCATGTTCACCAGGAATTCAATTGCCCAACGTCCTCGGGTGGCTTCATTGCCGAAAATAGTGATTAATGGTAGTCACTCGTGGCCGACCCACTTACGACGCGTTGCACCAATTTCTGACCAAGCCGACTGCTGCACCGTCATGTAGCTCGATCCTTGTATCCCCGTTCTTCGAAGGAAGCCTTTGTCCGAAATTGTAGAGAACTCATTTTTATTTATCCTCTGATCATAAATTAATGTCATGGAAACTTTACGATCATCTCGTGTTGCGATGTTACTTCTAGGCATTAAGAACAATGACGAATGAGTATCGACTGATTTCAGGCCCGGGGTTGGTACTTTGTCCTTTTAAATCTCTTAAGGTGAAGTGAAACCCCTTTCAAATCAGTCGATTCGAATACAACACTTTTTTCTAAGGGTATTAGACCAAACTGTCCGAAACTTTGACACATCGCTCCTGATCATCTAAGAATTGTACTGACACATTGAAAATTTTGATTTATTAACCAAATTTTTTAACTCAGCTCAGACCAGAAACAAAATGGCGTCATGCTCTCATATTTCGATGAATATACAGTTATCGAAGGCTCTGATATGAGAATCGAAAGGGTCAGGACAATTTTACGACAATTTAGAACACTCTGGTAGTCGATAAACTCGCATTTGAACGGGATAAAGGCAAAAAAAGTGTTGTATGCGCTTCTATGCCAAAACGATGGTAATACGAGGTCTCGGGGTGAAAATTTAATTGTCCTGGAAATCACAGATGGCGCAGGGTGTTCCTCTGCAGTCAATTCGGGCCCCAGAAAGCATGAATCCAGAGGATTTCTGGAGTTTTACTTCGATTTCTTGATATTTACTGTACGAAAACGACAGGTGGAGTATGCCATTTGGTACAATATCCAATATAATTCGACACAGCCGTCAATATAAAAACAATCGTCGACAACATAGGCATTTAAAAAATCTTCTTTATCGACGTCGATCAAGTTCCTCGACGTGCTTCACCTTCACCTTAAGAAAATGTGATTCGGAGATCTGGTAGACGAGGATAAATTAATCTGTTATACTTACAGAAATATCTGTTAATGTACCGATTTTGTATGTTGGAATAGGGATGGCAGATTATTTCTGTGAACGTTACAGTCAAGTTTCTGTTATGCGATTCCGTAAAGATTACTGATTACTATCTGTAGAGATTATAGGAAAATATTTGTAAGGGTTACGGATAAACATCCGGAAGTATTCCGGATAAATAACTGTATAGAATATAACTTGATACATGTAAGAATAATAGAACAATATATGCGAAGGTAATAGGAAATTTTTGTAAAGCTTGCAGATAAAATTTTGTAATAGTTACAGATATACATTTGTAAGGTGTTATGATATTAAATTGTTAATCTTAGCACCTCCCCAAATTCCTAAATAGTTGTTTTAATGGTATATTCTCCCATATGTCAAAACAGAAATCTAAAACTCCCTTACAATCAAGAATGAATCATATTTAATCTTTTCGATAGTTATAAAGGAGTTTTTGATTTCCGTTTTTTCATTGTGGATACCTATAGAATATCAGTATACCATTAAAATGATTATCAGGAATTTTGAGAAACTCCAATATAAACACTTTAATGTTACAGTTTGAAGGCTGCATAACATTTTACTTTAAATTTCTTTATTTATGAAACAGTCAACTTTTCTTAAAATTTAGTAAAGAATACTTCCTGGAATAAATTTAGGACATAAGTGTACTCGTTTTACTACAAAATTTCAAACTTCCAATATGATGTTAAAAAATTACAAATTTATTTTAAAGTTCAGCATAAATGTATAATGATTCACTTTTGAGACAGGAGAATTATAATTTTACCACAATCTTATGTACCAAAAGTGTATGAATTTTATGAATATTTTTAACAGGATAACGGACGTGGTATTTTATAGTAGTTTCGGACAATAGAGCACCGAGTAAAATTTCTATACGCTAAATTATGTTCTTCTTATGTTAATAAAAGTAACCGCATTCTAAATGTACAGACGAATGTGGGTTTGTTTTATGAGGATGGATTATTAAAAGCTTAGGGGTGTTGTTGCGATTACTTTCTTTTCTTAGAATAAAATTGCGATACGTATGCACGTGTACTGGAGATACGCGAATTGTTTAGGTTTGCGATGGCTATTACGATTGTAAATGTATGTAATGCCCCTTATCACGGTGAGCGCGTTAAAGAGTAATAACAGTTTCGAATTGCAAAGAAATGGAGGCGATACGTACGTTTATGTCAGTTTGCCAGCTAGATGCCGCAAGATTTCAGCATAGTGCTGTATCGCATTACTTTCGTAATTACAGTCACTATTTCTGCAACTTATCGGATACTGAGAACGATGAAAATGAAAGACAGAATATTAACCCGAGAGCAGGAGTATTACATCCGCGAAATAAAACGTTCGACTCCACTTTTATTTTAAAAATCAAAACATTGGATTACGATTATGAACATTATCTACTTCATAATATCAAAGTGCCTCATTACATGGATGACCGAACTCGTGTAGGTTTTTATACAACAAATGCTTAAATTCTAGTCATTCGACGGTATGCTTTTTTCCAATGCTTCGCTTATGAATTAAATTGAATAAAAACGGCGATAAAAGCGATTTGTTAGAACGCAACTAATTTTTGCGCAACAGACTTTACTAGACTGTGCATTAATTTAATAATTCATTTAGATTCTAACGATAAATTTGTAAATTCCTTCTTCTTGGTTACACAATGGCAGTGTATAAAAAAGTGTAATAAATATTTTCCTACTTAAATTATGGTAATTTTTGCTGCCGACAGTAGAAATAAAGTACAGGATCAACGAACGCATACGTCCGAGTCAATTTAAGAACAACGAAAACGTGGAATCGAGTTGTTCACTTTAGAATCAGTGAAAACGATTTCCTTCTTTGAGGGCCGATTGCCTATTATTTTACATGATAAACAATAATTCTTCGGTGATCTCCTTCTTTGAGGACTGATTGTCTTTAATTTCACATGATAAACAACAACGCGATTTGGTAACAAGTGACGTTCGGCCTTAAAATTGTGCCGATGTTCGGTGCTGTCCTTCTTTGAGGGCTGTTTTCCTTTAATTTCACATTATAAACAACAACGCGATTCAGTAACAAGTGACGTTCGGCCTTAAAATTGTGCCGATGTTCGGTAATTTCCTTCTTTGAGGGTTGATTGCGTTCAATTTCACGCAATAAACAACAACGCCATTCAGTAACAAGTGACGTTCGGCTTTATAATTGTGTCGATGTTCGGTGATTTCCTTCTTTGACGGTTGATTGCGTTCAATTTCACACGATAAACAATAACGCGATTCAGTAAGAAGGGACGTTCGGTCTTAAAATCGTGCTAGTGTTCGGTGATTTTCCTTTTTTGAGGGCTGATTTCCTTTAATTTCACATGATAAACAACCACGCGATTCGGTAACAAGTGACGTTCGGTCTTAAAGTTGTGCCAGTTTTCGGGGATTTCCTTTTGAGGGCTGATTGCCTTTAATTTCACATGATAAACAACCACGCGATTCAGTAACAAATAACGTCCGGTCTTAAAGTTGTGCCAGTTTTCGGGGATTTCCTTTTGAGGGCTGATTGCCTTTAATTTCACATGATAAACAACCACGCGATTCAGTAACAAGTGACGTTCGGCCTTAAAATTGTGCCGATGTTCGGTAATTTTCTTCTGTGAGTGCTAATTGCATTTAATTTCACACGATAAACAATAACGCGATTCTGTAAGAAGTGACGTTCGGTCTTAAAATCGTGCCAGTGTTCGGTGAGTTTCCTTTTTTGAGAGCCGATTGCCTTTGATTTCATATGATAAACAACGCGATTCGGTAACAAGCGACATTTGGCGTTAAAATTGTGACAGTATTCCAACGATTTCCTCATAATTTCAAGCGTTAAGGTGAAGTGAAACCCCTCTCAAATTAGTCTATTCAAATAAGACACTTTTTTTTAACCGAATTGGATAGAACTGTCCCAAACTTTGACACATGACTCGTGATCACCTAAAAATAGTCCCGACATTTTCAAAACTTAGATTTTCGAACAAAAATATTTAACAGCTCAGACCAGAACCAAAAGCCCATTCATCTCTCATATTTCGATCGATATACAATTATTGAGAGCTCCGATGTGAGAAACTAAAGTGTCGGGACAATTGTACAATTATTTAGAACCCTCTAGTAATCGAGAAACTCGCATTTGAACGAGATAAAGGTAAAAATAGTGTCTTATTAGAAAATTTAGTTGATACAAAAATCACAAACGGCGCATGGTGGCACTCTACAGTCAATTAGGGCATCAAAAACCATGAATTCAGGAGGTTTCTGAAGTTTTACTTGGACTTCTTTACAATTATTGTACGTAAACGACATATGCAGTGTGTCATCAAGTCCAATACCCAATTCGGTACAGCTATCAATATAAATCCGAACATCGGCAACGCAGGTATTTACAGGAATCTATTTTACAGACATCGATGAAATTTCTCGACATGTTTCCCTTCACCCTAAAATCCATGATTTCCTGAGTGAATGCCCCCTCGCGTGGAATCCATCGATCCATCCGCCGCGCCGTCGGAAATCCCTCGGAAGAACATAGTACCAATAATTTACTCCGAAGATTAACCGCAATTCGTTTCCCCTGTCGCTTGGTCGTTACATCCCTAGTAGCGTAGAATAATTTCTAAATATTTCTTTGTAATCTTTGCTAAATATCTCAAGCGACAGATTTTGTCAAGATTTTTCGTAGATGTCATTCGAAGATATTTGAAATATTTCTTGAAAATCTCAATGACATATTTAGTGTCAATAATTTATAAACATGTATAGAAATTATATTTTTTATCCTATGAACACAATAAAAATACAGTTTTTACTTCACGACTATTATCGGACACTTTATTTGGTATCAAAAAACACGAGAAACTTTTCTAATATTTTCGTTCCGGTATTTCATTATGGGAGCAAAACGCGTGATTTTGATTTTAAATCTTTTTAAAANATTTACGAGATTCGTTAAATATATAGAAAATATAGGACAAATATTTTGTGCAACTAGGCCCAAGAGCCGCCCGCCCAAAGAAGCGTCACATCGACTCCGAGGTCGAAGTCGAGGGGGTTCCCCCGAAATCTTGGAAGCCGTGAAATTTGGATTCGGTCAGTCGTGGGACATCCCCGAAGGAAACTTGCCGCCGGCGAGAATGCTCCTCGAGGAAACGAAGGCCCGCGTCGAAAGAACAAAGCCGGGACTTTCAGCCTTGGGACAACGGAGAGCCGCGGACGCAGGTTAGGCGGCCGGGAAAGGATGGGCCCCTTTAGGAAGTTCAATTACGCGGCCACCGAGCGGTAAGAAACGAATTTGAGCCCCGCACGTAGCCGCCACACTCGAACGGTCCTCCCTCGGACGACTCGAGGCGTGGCGAAGCGAGTCGAAGCGAGTCGAAGCGAGTCGAAGCGAGGTGAGGCCGGGCCGGGAGCATACGTGTTCGTGGGCGACTGATAGGTGCGGGCCGATGTTCGCACGCACACACGTCGCAGGGTATAACGAGAGGGTCGGCCGGGTAAGGCAACATACATCACGTCCGCAGTTTATGGTCCGATACGCTCCTAGGAATTGGCACCCGAGCCGAGCTTTCCCGCAAAGCGCGGGGATCGCGGAATGGCGGCGGCGGGAACGGGGGCAAGGGAGATACGAAGCGTTATGGCTCTTCCTGGCTCGTAACCTGTGGTCATAAAGCTACTACGCGGCTAAAATATTACCCTCCGTCGCCGTTCCCCGCCTACACCTATCCGTCGCTCCATCTTAACGCCATTACGGCAATTTATTAATAGTTCATAGCCGATAAATCGACAGCGGCGCGCCAGTATTCCGAGGAAAAGGGAGGAGGCCCCCTAAAGCCGATACGATCGCGGATCGCGACGCCGCCAAGGAACGGGAACGCGTGTTTTCGTTCCCGGGATTAAGGTGAAGTGAAACGCGTCGAGGAACTTGATCGACGTCGATAAAGAAGATTTTTCGAAATGCCTACGTTGCCGACGTTGGTTTTTATATTGACAGCTGGGTCGAAGTATGTTCGGTATTGTACCAAATGGCAAACTCTCCCTGTCGTTTTCGTACAATAAATATCAAGAAATCGAAGTAAAACTCCAGAAATCCTCTGGATTCATGCCTTCTGGGGTCCTAAATTCACTGCAGAGGGACCACCCTGCGCCATCTGTGATATCCAGGTGAATTAAATTTTCACTCCGTGACCACGTATTACCATCGTTTTAGCATAGAAGCGCATACTACACTTTTTTTGCCTTTATCCCGTTCAGATGCGAGTTTATTGACTACCAGAGTGTTCTAAAGTGTCGTAAAATTGTCCTGACCCATTCGTTTCTTATATCAGAGCCTTCGATAATTGTATATTGATCGAAATATAAGAGCTCGACGCCATTTTGGCTCTGATCTTCGCTGAGTTAAAAAATTTTTTCCATAAATCCAAATTTTGAATGTGTCAGGACAATTCTTAGATAATCAGGAGTGATGTGTCAAAGTTTCGGACAATTTGGTCTAATACCCTTTAAAAAAAGTCGATAATTGTATATTGATCGAAATATAAGAGCTCGACGCCATTTTGGCTCTGCTCTTCACTGAGTTAACAAATTTTTTCCATTAATCCAAATTTTGAATGTGTCAGGACAATTCTTAGATGATCAAAAGTGATGTGTGTCAGAGTTTCGGACAGTTTGGTCCAATACCCTTTAAAAAAAGTGTTGTATTCGAATCGACTGATTTGAAAGGGGTTTCACTTCACCTTAACGTTCCCTCTTCCCTGGCCGGGCCGACGCCTATTGCCGAACGGGGAACGAAATCTTCCTTCCTTTTGGGAGGGCGTTTGCCGGACTCCTTTCGTCAAAGACCCGATCCCCCGGCGCGTTGTTGGATACCCTCCCGAGGTACTCCTAAAAACTTCCAGCCGATATTATCGTTCCTGCTTCGGTAGGACGAGAATTAATGGATCCTTTCGAGGCGGTTCGAGTGTGGAGTGATTAATGCCCGTCGGAAGTCTTCTATTAATATTTCTAGAAATTTTCATCTACTAAGTAAATAATTATGTCCGCGGAAATGACCTGGCGGGATGATGAAGCATCTAATATGATGGATGTCCGAGCACTCGGTTCTGTAGAGGGTGGTAACGGCAAAGTAGTCCAAGATGCCGTGTCAAATGAGCCTCTTTGTTTATAGATTCTGCCGACAAGAGCGGGTCTTTCCAAGGAAATCTTTTCAAGAAGGAAATGCCGCAAGAGCGTTACAACATTCATCGCAAAAGTACAAAGCATCGTACCCTAGTAGCACAAAATATTTCTCCCATATTTTCTATATATTTAACGAATATCGTACATTTTGTAAATATTTAGCGGACATTTTAAATATTTGCCGAATGTTTACTTTAGATTATTATCTCTATAATTTATATAAATTTTATGGAGATAATATTCTAAAGTAAACGTTTTGCAAATATTTCAAATATCTGCTAAATATTAACAAAATTGTTGAGATTCGTTAAATATATAGAAAATATAGGACAAATATTTTGTGCAACTAGGCCCAAGAGCCGCCCGCCCAAAGAAGCGTCACATCGACTCCGAGGTCGNATATTAAGTAATCTCGGGTTATCGTGGCAGGGAATATGCCAATAAATATAAAACAAATTGTTTCTTATTTAATGTTGGATCATATAAGAGGAGCTAGAATACACGTGACCCTACGAATATACATGAAATTCCTTTTTTGTACATGTCGTAACATTTATAGCGCACTTGAAAAGATTTTGAAGACTTCTCATATATTTGTAACATTTTTTATTCAACGTAGACAGTCGTGAGAAAAAAACACCATCAATATAATAACGCTTGAGAGTTTCCTGAATTATAGGAGACTTGCCCATTTCGTGTTATTTTTATAAATAAATTTATTATATAGTTCAAACCGCTTCAGTTTCGTTTACGACATTTCCTTTAAACAGAATGAGTTGTTGAATGAATTGATGTAACTTCCTTTAATTGTTATCTGGGACAGTTTACAATTCGAATCGACATGATAATAATAAAAAAAACAGAGAATTTCTACGTAGCCTATCCTAGGGCAAAACTTATAATCGATATGATTACAGAAAGAAAATTAAGGATATAATTTAAATGTTATTATTTTGACGAGCAGTGACGTTTAAGCAAAACACATCCAAATCCTTACTTATAAAAACTGAAGGAACATTCTAAAATTATTTGTGAACAAATATGTATTATAACCTGCAAATATTTCATCGTCCTGATTTTATGGAAAATATTCAAAAACTATCATACAGTTTGACATGTTGAAAGTGAATTAAAAATTGCAACGGTTTGTGATTGCGTTTCGTGATGTATTGCTATTTCTTGTCGCAGATAAAACACACCATAACTTGCATTCAATTCTGCACGTAAAATTAGTGGGCAATTTACTAGTTACGCATATTGTAATTACACTATGATTAACATGAATTAATAATATTGGTACTTGTGA
Source organism: Orussus abietinus (assembly GCF_000612105.2). Taxonomy (NCBI): domain Eukaryota; kingdom Metazoa; phylum Arthropoda; class Insecta; order Hymenoptera; family Orussidae; genus Orussus; species Orussus abietinus. Next base: position 61,026 of record NW_019394531.1, on the reverse strand, counting down.
CTTACCTGCGCAAAAAAATTTGACTTACGGCTCGTGTCCATGTACAAGTAACTCGTGACGTTTCTTGCTAGAGCAGCTTGAATTTGCGGGTACATTGCGAATAAATTTGCGCAAGTTCACTTGCAAAACTGCGTAAATGGCAAGATCTGTCAGAGCAACTTTCGCAAGTTCTACTTGCACGTGGATAGGAGCCATTACATACCCTTGTATTTATATGGGCGATTTTGACATATGTTATGGTGGTTGACATATGTCAAGGTGGATCTTAAGTGACGTCCAGAAGGTTTTAATCGCTCATTATTCGTTAACAAATTATTAACAAATTAACTTTGATATTTATAAAAGGTACATTTAAGGACCTGCGAGTTGCTGGAGTTAACTGCTGGTCAACCGCCATCCGACAGCCACATTAAAACTATTAACCTACTAACCCTTTAAATTTGCGGGTACATTACGAATAAATTTGCGCAAGTTCACTTGCAAAACTGCGTAAACGGCAAGATCTGTCAGAGCAACTTTCGCAAGTTCTACTTGCACGTGGACAGGAGCCATTACATTCCCTTGTATTTATATGGGCGATTTTGAGATATGTTGTCAAGGTGAATCTTAAGTGACGTTCAGAAGGTTTTAATCGCTCATTATTTGTCAAAAAATGATTAATAAATTAACTTTGATATTTATAAAATGCACATTTAAGGACCTGCGAGTTGCTGGAGTTAACTGCTGGTCAACCGCCATCCGACGGTCAGATTAAAACTATTAACCTACCCTACGTATTACAATTTAAAGTAAATCATTTCAGACATTAGAAATGATGTATAAGTCAAGTTCATAGTACTAACCCGGTCAGCAATTTTTATAGGTGGATGTGTCCCAAGTACCGTGGTATATTTCTTAAAATACGTGGTGGGTCTATGATTTATTCCTGACGTTTGCTAGATGAAACAGGTATTTTACTGCAATTTAACAAAAATCACGTTCTTGCTAGAGCAGCGTGATGATTACCATGAATTAATAATATTGGTACTTATGAGTTCCCGGCGAAAAAAATTTGTCGTACGGCTCGTGTCCTCGTGCAAGTGACTGGTTACGTTTCTTGCTAGAGCTTTTTAAATTTGCGGGTACATTACGAATAAATTTGCGCAAGTTCACTTGCAAAACTGCGTAAATGGCACGATCTGTCAGAGCAACTTTCGCAAGTTCTACTTGCACGTGGACACGAGCCATTATATACCCTTATATTTATATGGACGATTTTGACATATGTTGTCAAGGTGAATCTTAAGTGACGTCCAGAAGGTTTTAATCGCTCATTATTTGTCAAAAAATGATTAATAAATTAACTTTGATATTTATAAAATGTACATTTAAGGACCTGCGAGTTGCTGAAGTTAAGTGCTGATTAACCGCCACCCGACGGCCAGATTAAAACTATTAACCTAACCTACGTATTACAATTTAAAGTTAATCATTTCAAACATTAGAAATGATGTATAAGTTAGGTTCATAGTACTAACCCGGTCAACAATTTTTTGCAAGTGGATGTCACCCAAGTGCCATGGTATTTTTTTTTTAAATGCGTGGTGGATGTATAATTTATTCCTGTCGTTTGCTATATGAAACAGGTATTTTACTGCAATTTAACAAAAGTCTCTCATATTTCACCTTTATTGAAGAAATATCATGGTTTAAATATTTCTAAAAAATTGTCTTACAATTACTATTTAGTAAGTCCTCTCTTGGCATTTACCAAATCCTGAATCCTTAACTCTGAATGTACTTTTGTATCATCCTGCAATTCTTGGCCATGACGACCGACGTTTATTAATGCTTCGATCAGATTCGTTTTATTTGTAATACTTCCATTTCAAGAAGTTCCCAGGCATCCTCGATGAGCTCTACTACCGATATTGCCCCAGAAGAACGCAAGGGGAGCATTGCTAGCATCACAATAAAAGTATCCGACGACGAAGAAACGAGTCTGCGGGGGTAATAATAAGGGTTGAATAAGAAATGACAAGAAAAGCTGTAGCGTAACTAATGGACAGCCCACCGACAATATAAACGCGCCACAAAAAAGAGTCACGGTGTCATCGTTTCACCGATAAACTCGAAGGAACTCTTCCAGGATGGCATAAAGTCGTCCGATCGGCCCCTGTAACAAGCAGAATGCATAGGCCATTCGAAGGAAAAGCAAACGGCAATCGGCAAACCCTAACGAACCGAACCAAAAGCCCCGTCGGTAAGCTGACGGAAATATCGCCGGTTCCACGTGGAGCCAATCGTAGACATTCGCAATACGGGTAGCCTTTCGATGCCACGTCACGTCTCCTACGAATCGATCCTCGAAGAGGCCGCCATAAATATCGCCGACTAGTCCCAGTAGCTCCAACAAATCAGCCCGCTCTCTCCAGGCTCTTTCACTCGGCGCTGCCACTCGGTTCCCGGAGGTGGAGGTGGTGTTGGTGCGGTGGTGTTGGTGCGGCGGTGTTGGTGTGGTGGTGTTGGTGCGGTGCCGTTGGTGCGGTGGTGGTGCCGGTTCTAGACTGCCAATTCCACCGGCGTCGGACGCTGCCATGGCAGGCCGCGTCGGTCGCAAAATCATGGCGTGCCCTGGCTGTCGGCGCGTCTCCGGGCAATTAATCACGGCACTCCGTTTGGGTGCGAGGAAAGGCCAGGCCTCGCGACGTCCGAGGCGCGATGCCGACGATGCCGGCGATGCCGGCGACGTCGCTTTCTCCGCGATAGCGCGCCTCCGATCGAAATAGCGCAATAACGAGCATATCAATCCTCGCGGCTGGCGGATCTCACCTCCCCGCTTAAACGGTCCTCTCGCACGTAGGTAAGCGGTTTATGCGGCTGCGCGTGCGCCGTTATTATCCGATGATTCATTGCGCGTATTCATAAATTTCAGGCCCCTATAATGGCGGGCCGGCGTTCGTTGCGTTAACGTGCACGTCGACCCCGCGGCTGTGGTGGTGCCCGGCCGAGTATGCGGTACGCGAGCAACGCACTCGGGGTGTATCGATTAACGTCGCTCTTCGTAGAGATTTACAGCCAGCGACTAAATTATCTAAAGTCTTCATTTGTAGCGCGATGGATGGACGGTGGCAAGCTGGAGAGGAGGCGGCTCCGCCGGTGCTGCCGACGCCGGCGCGCCGGAACGCCGAAACGGTTCCGTTCCGCGTCCCTGGACGGCACCGAGCGGAATCCCTGTGGCCACGAAGAACGTGTGTGTTCCTTGTTCCGAATGCACGAAGCAAGCGCTGCTCGTTCCCGGCCACCTGAGTTATGATCGCTCCCTGCCCACCCGGGCTGGCCCGCTCCCCGGTCGGGACCGGCTTCGATGCCGATGCTCGTGCCCTTGCCCTCTTCTTCTCCTTCCTCGCCTTCTTGTTCTTCCTCGCCCTTCCACTCGCGCCGGGGCGGCCATCTTGACTTCTGGAACCGGTTGCTTGCCTGGGAATGTGTGCGTCGCGTGCAGGCGTGCGGCCTAACCTACGTGCCGGTGGGCTTTGCGGCCGATGTGCCGGCACAGGACTGTGCCACTCGTGCCGACTCCGCGATACCGACGAGCCGATTGTTCCCCGAGATGAGGTTGGATGTTTGCTGCTTCTACTAGATGTTAATGGGTCCTGGCGCGGAGTCGTGCACCGTGCGGCCACGTCCCGGGTGGAACGGACGTATCGCTATCCACTGGTTAATCGTGGGGACTCTCGATGAGCGCGGCTCGACGACGGAGACCACGGTCGAGAAAAACCCATTGTTGGGGCCGACGGCTGAATGCCTCTCGCTGCTCGGCGTTGTCGAACTCCCCCAATAGTTCCGTCTCGTTCACTTGACCCCCGCGGGAGGCGCAACTGTCGCCGTGTCCCAACAGTGGTTGGACGTCGCCATGTCACTTGGACGAGCTGTAAATACTAAGCGATGGGCGTTCCCCGTTAGGAGGCATCTTTCATTGAATTTGGAATGCCGATACGAGAATATAGAAAATTGTAAAATCTGTAACTATTATTAAATAATGTCTTCTCGAAGCGGGTCTTCGAAGCCTCGATAAAAAGAATCTTTCGAACCGACGGAAATTGGTTTAAGGCTTCGGGATGTTTATATCTATGCCATCGCGACGAAAATATTGTATGTTGTATTTAAAATATGTATTTTTAAGGTTACAATAAGAATGTTTACATAATAAAATGCACTCACTCCGATTTGAAATTTCCCTTTCCTCTTCTCTTCCATACCTTCTTAATATAAACATTCAACATGCATTTCCTTCCGAGAATATTTGAAACTAATTACTTTAACGTTATTGTTATGCAAAAAGGAGGAGGAAAACGGTACATGAGGAAAAATATGGTTTTGGTGCTATAAAAGAAGTATCTCAATGGAAATGTAAAACCTAAAGGATGAAGTAAGTATATTTTACACATTACATCTTAAAATATTTGACTCCAGTTTTCATTTCCAGTTGTTTAACATTTTGGTGCAATTTTGACCCAACGAGGTTACAGATCGGCAACCGAAGCTTGTTCTGCAGTAACTCTTAAATCTATAATCTTCCATTCCAAGTGGTGCTATCGCTCTGGAATATACAGAATGGAGATTTAGTAACGTTCCATTAAATTTTTCGGTGTATAGAAAACAATGAGACGCAATAACACTCCTCTTAGCGTTATGACCCGCGTAATCTACGGACTGCATTTCGAGCATTCATATGTAAATATTACGACACGGAAGCACTACAATTTTGATTAACAGACATAATATAGTTTCTCATTTATAGAGTATTGTCCGAAGCTCTCTGTATTGTCTGAATGTAAATGGATATGCTAGAATAAAGATAAAGATTGGACTTAAACGAAATTCCAACAGATTGCGAATAGATACGTGTACAAAAACATGAAATAAAAGTGCAATACGTCATTCTATAAACGATAATATAGTACCTCATAAAGATCGAACAAGCGCGGAGAAAAAAAATAAGAATTGTTACCTTTCCACAATTTTGATAAATATAACAATAACCGCGAGTAAATTTAAGGACAGCAGTTCATGTTTTTGCGGCAAGAAAGTACCATTCAATGATGTATTAATTAATGCAGAGCTACTCAGAAAATACAATCCATACATGTTCATCATTGTTAACCTCGGAACGACTGCTGTAAATATGCTAATCTCTACTTTCGAAGTTTATTCTCCACAAAATCATCCAGTCACATTATCAATTAGAAGTTCCCCACGAAAATTATAGTATGATATCACGCGCCTAATTTACATATATGAAGGCTGGTTCGTTTTTACCGAGAACTATAAGTCGCAATAATTTTATGTTAGCGTGAGCGATAAATACAAAATGCCTACAGACAAAAAAACACCTTTGTTGTGAAGAAATGACCTATAAACTTATTTAAAACCCTACTGCATCTTTTAAAATCCAGTCCAATTATATCATCATCCGAATTTCGTTATTTACCCAGCATTTACTTTACGATGTATTAAAACTTAAACAAACAAAAGTACCAACGGTTCGATTTGCTTCAATAAATATAAAGTAATATATATATAATTCAATAATACCCAATAGCCTGATTACGGAAATTCGACCTCCGCCTACCGAATTAACTTTTCACGGCATTAGCCCCTCATTTAGGTCATAAAAAATAGTGACAATTTCATACTAGAACCAGCTGTTCTATGAAGGCGACAGGCATATATGGCCAGGGGGCCGATTCCCGAGTTCATACAGATTTTTTTTTTGCGTAGGAATAAATTCGTCTGAAAAATGTTGCCTTGTTGCAAAGTTGCCTCATTAGCCAACGTTTGAAAATCATACACGAAACTATTAATTTTGCATGCGAAAGTTGATCAAACGAACACGAGAACCGGATCCCAGAGGGTCGATCCTCGAGTTGATACGAATTTTTTTCACGTACAGATTCACTTGAAAAATGTTGCATCGTTACGAAGTCGCTTCATTGGCCAACGTTTGAAAATCATACACGAAACTATTAATTTCGCACGCGAAAGTTGATCGAACGAACACGAGAATCGAATCCGAGAGGGTTGATTCTCGAGTTCAAAATTTCAGAATTTTTTTTCACGTACAAACAGATTCGCCCGAACAATGTTGCATCGTTGGAAGTCGCCTCATCAGCCAACGTTTGAAAATGATACATGAAACTATTAATTTTGCATGCGAAAGTTGATCAAACGAACACGAGAATCGGATCCCAAAGGGTCGCTTCTCGAGTTCATACGAATTTATTTTCACGTACAAACAGTGTCGCCTGAACAATGTTGCATCGTTGGAAGTCGCCTCATCAGCCAACGTTTGAAAATCATACACAAAACTATTAATTTCGCACGTAAAAGTTGATCGAACGAACACGAGAATCGGATCCGAGAGGGTTGATTCTCGAGTCACATAATCTCAGAATTTTTTTTCACATACAAACAGATTCGCCAGAAAAATGTTGCATCGTTGGAAGTCTCCTCATCAGCCAACGTTTGAAAATCATACACTAAACTATTAATTTCGCACGTGAAAATTGATCACGTGAACTGGAGGATAGGTCCTTGGTGCAAGACGCAGGCAAAAGACAGTAAACATGAAAATTGATTACGTCACCTCAAGAATAGGTCCTTGGTGCAAGACTCAGGCAAAAGACGGTGAAAACGAAAATTGATCACGTGAACTCGAGAATATGTGGTTGGTGCAAGACGCAGGCAAAGGACGGTAAACACGAAAATTGATCACGAGAACTCGAGAATATGTGCTTGGTGCAAGACGCAGGCAAAAGACGGTAAAAACGAAAATTGATCACGTGAACTCGAGAATAGGTCCTTGGTGCAAGACGCAGGCAAAGGACGGTAAACACTTGAAATTGAGTTTGGCCGGAAGACTAGAACCCACCCAATTCGCGTTCGCCCAGACCACCAGGCACCGGCTCCTAGAGCGTGAATCATTGAGCAATAATTTGTTTCCTGACAGCCTCGACATCCAATCTCCGATCGGCCGGACAGAAAAGAAAAGCGACCGAGAGTAAGAATGCGGGAAACCGCAAATCCCTCGAAGAGCGGCGGCCGGGTCGGGAGATTTATCCCTCATTAATACGTAGTTGCCACGAAATAGACACGTTACGGCAAAACAGGTCCATTAATCGCCTCACTTCGGAGGATCTAGCTCGGCAAGACGTGGCGGTCTCGGCAGGTCGCGCATTACATCGCGCGAGACGCGCGAGTCGGCCCTGGGTTACGCAAAAGGCAGCGCGGAAGACAGCGCGAAAGGCGGCCGCCTCGAGAAGCGTGTGGTTCTCGGCAGCGTCGCCGGGGCGTGGTCGGCGCAATTATCTCGATAGAGTTACAAGCCTCGTTTTATGCACGCACGAATTTATTAGGCTCCATTCGCGTCAGTTTAATTACGAACACGACCTGCCAGGATTCTTTTTTCCTTGGGCGCGGAACGACGCTACTAGGGCGCGGCAGGGCCGCAGGAACTTCATTTGGTCCAGCTCCTTCGCCAGTGGCGGTCCTCGACCAAAGTATATCGACGGCGCTATCGAACCCGCCTTTAAAATTCACCTCGTCGTTAAGGTGAAGTGAAACCCCCACTCAAATCAGTCGATTCGAATACAACACTTTTTTTTAAGGGTATTAGACCAAACTGTCCGAAACTTTGACACGTCACTCCTGATCATCTGAGAATTGTCCTGACACATTGAAAATTTGGATTTTTTTTTTAAATTTGTTCAACTCAGTTCAGACCTGAACCAAAATGGCGTCGAACTTTCATGTTTCGATCAATATGCAATTATCGAAGGCTCTGATATGAGAATCGGAAGGGCCAGGACAATTTTACGAGAATTTAGAACAGTCTGGTAATCGATAAACTCGGATTTGAACGGGATAAAGGCAAAAAAAGTGTTGTATGCGCTTCTATGCTAAAACGATGGGAATACGAGGTCTCGGAGTGAAAATTTAATTGACCTGGAAATCACAGATGGCGCAGGAGGTCCCTCCGCAGTCAATTAGGGCCCAGAAGGCATGAATCCAGAGGATACTTCGCTTTCTTTATAATTATTGTACGAAAACGACAGGGGGAGTATCCCATTTGGTACAATACCCAATATAATTCGACACAGCTGTCAATATAAAAACGAACGTCGGTAACGTAGGCATTTAGAAAAATCTTACTTATCGACGTCGATCAAGTTCCTCGACGTGTTTCACTTCACCTTAATTCCCCGAAATCGAAAAATGGGCCCAGACCAGGGAAGACCCTAATACCGTAGAATAATTTCTAAATATTTGTTTGTAATCTTTGCTACACATCTCAAGCGACAGAGTTTTTAAGACTTCTTGTTGATTTCATTCGAAGATATTTGAATTATTTCTTTAAATTCTCAATGACATGTTTAGTTTCAATAATTTATAAACATATATAGGAATTATATTTTTTAACTTATGAACACAATAAAAATATATTTTTTTACTTCACGACTATTATCGGACAGTTCATTTGGTATCAAAAAACACGAGAAATTTTTCTAATATTTTCGTTCCGCTATTTCATTATGGGAGCAAAACGTGTGATTTTGATTCTAAATATTTTTAAAACGTTTATAATGTATTCGGCAGATAATATTTAAAAAATACTTGTATTAAAATGAAACGAAATGTTTCGTATATCTGGCAGAAAAATATTATGAAAATACATGGTGCTAATATCATATAAATATTATAGGGATAATATTCTAAAGTAAACGTTTTGCAAATATTTCAAATGTCTGCTAAATATTAGCAAAATGTTGGATATTCGTTAAATATACAGAAAATATAGGACAAATATTTTCTGCTACTAGGGTGTGTACGACTTTTTGAAGATCATTTATACATGAGAATTGGTATAAGAGTATTCAAAATGTTCAAGGTATCGATAGGATGAGAGAATAAATCTGTATCAATATTAATAAATGTATTTTTCTCAAAGTACATACAATCGCGTACATGTGCGTGATCGAAAATTAGTATACCAGAGTACTGGAGTTTTCGTATGCATGCTTTATGACAGACGTACATCTACACTGTACTTTCATAAACAATTGCCTATTAATTCTAACAATTGTGATCGAAAGCTGGTATACGAAATATTTCGAAATTTAGATTGAATCTTTTAAAAAATGAACAAGTGTCGGTTCGAGACAGACACAAGTATTTGTACAATATCGGCAAGACACATTTGTAAATATGTACTTTTCGTATTGAAGTATTCGCAACAATATAATGACGACATGAAAATTGCAATGCATTACCCGTCGACTTATCTTTCCATTGTAAATGTCGTGCAAGTTTTCAATTGCAAATATCTGGAACGATGAATACGCATTGCATTTATCTGTGTGCTCTTCGACCTGTGACGAATATTTAACAATTACCGGCATTTACCAAATTGAAAGGTCGTTTATTTTTATCATAATTGGTAGCGTCGTTTAAAACAAATGCCTTTGTTCACCGATACCAGGAGTAGTGGCATGTTTCAAAAATTTGTAAAATTGCTTGCGTACAAATAATATAACTTGCCGATGATCACAATTTAATATCGAGTATTTACTTTATTGTCGTCAAAAGCGTTGATCGGCTACTACCGGATCGCGAGATATCTCGTCAAAAGCGTTGATCGGCTACTATCGGGTCGCGAGATATCTCGTCAAAAGCGTTGATCGGCCAGTATTGGGTCGCGAGACATCTCGTCCAAGGTAACGAAAGGGTTAAAATCACCCAACGCTTTACCTCAGTGCTACCGGAACATTCATATCGGCTTACGCAAGGAGGTAGATCCGACGGGCACAGTCGTTGACAAGAACAGCGTTTGGACGTAAATATCGAATCCATGGAATCGAAGACAGAGAAGCTCGCAGAGTTGTCGGGCGAAAGTAAAATCTCGTGGGCTATATATCGCTCGAAGCAGCAGGGATCGACTAATTATTCGCAACCTACGACCGCTCGCACGACACTCGGAGGAGGGTCTCGCAAAGACCGTAAGACAAATCGAGCACGGTGGGTGCAAACGTCTAATTACAGGAGCGTGCAGTAGGGGGCAGGACGTGGCAACGCCATCTCGTTCGGGCAATGGCGGCGAGAGGGAGAGAGAGAGAGAGAAAGAGAGAGGGAGAGCCGCGTGACCGAGTGGCTCTGGCCGTTCATCCTTGCACCCTCTCGGTACTCCTTTGGCCGCGATGTCGGCCATACATTACCGCTGTTAGACCCCGGCGGCAGTATATTATTCCCGACGGAGGCGGGAACGAAAGAGGCGGCCGATGGGACGGGGGTAGAAGGCCCGCTTCACTCTGTCGCTGATAAACTACCCTCCGCGTACTCCGCGGGTATAATAAAATGATATCTGCGCGGCTATATCGCGATTCTGGCTGCGAGCGGTCGTGGCACAAAGTTGCCGCCTGCGCGCCCACGGCGGCCGCGATAAATAACGCGCGGCGCGGCCCATGGGCCCGGGGCACGGGCCCGACGCGGCCCGACTGGGCCCGACGCGACCCGACTGGGCCCGACTGGGCCCGACGCGACCCGACTCGGCCCGACGCGGCCCGACGCGGCCCAGGCCAGGCCTCGGCCCATCCCAAGACCATGCCCCGACCATGGGCACGGCCCGTGCCATTTCGCGCCACCAAGGGTACACGTTATACTCCCATAAAACTCGCGGCGCACCGGCTACGTTATGCCCACCGCGCATCCCGCTCGTATACAATCCCTCTACAAGGCGGCAACACCTAGCATTCGTGTACACCGCGGACCCAGTAGATGCGTTTCTCCACTCCTCGGTCGCTCCTAAATTATCATCTTAAACATCCCGAGGATGGAGATACCAGGAAGAACTGACGTATTAAATAGAGGAAACGCTTCATAGAAGAGGCATTCGGCTTCTTTATCGGCCGATTCGCTCGAGTTTATTGTCAACCGGGAACAGGGGTGCGTTGGTTACGGGTGTGGGGGAAAAAACTCAAGCTACGTTCACCGCTTAGACTGTAGAACGGGTGTTCCTGCCATGGACCAGCGGTAACGTTTGCCTGCTTCGAGTTTAAATCCCGGTTTATGTACCTAGACTTTGGTAAACGTGTTAATGACCATCCGTTACAAAGAAAATGCGCTTGGGACCGTGGGGTTCGGAGGGAAACTTCTTACGTCTGGGTAAGTTCGAAAGTTACAATGTGGGAACTCGTCGAAAGCAGTTTTTTTTTTTAAGGTTGGTTATTATTTATAATCATCTCCGGGTGTTGGTATTGAAAGAAACTGCATAAAAGTCTTCATTAATATTAATGCGTTGTTCCCCTTTACTTCCTATTTACCTTCATCTTTGTGCACTGATATCGAGTCAATTCGTTATTCTCTCAATGAATTATTGACGTTTGAAGGGAAATGAAAAAAAAATATAGGTTTCCTTTCCAACGCCCATGTCAGTCGCGCGTTCTTCTTATTACACCTAGTTAAATTATCGCTTACCGCCATTACGTTCGCCACATCGATGAAGCGATTTGAATCACCCTGATCGAGAAATTGAGCCGTTTATTTCGAAAGTAGCCTAAGTCCAATTGTCAATTATTTTCGGTTGCCCGTAGTAATATGTACAACTTGAAGTTATCTATCAATAAAGCATTTCAGGTTAATTATATTCCGAACAAATACGATAATTTTGAACACATAAGTTTTCAGAGCTGGTTCAATAATTAAAACCATCATTTTGAAAGTGGCTTAAGTCCAATCTATATGTTCGTTCTAAATTTGGGTATTCACAATTTTCATAACGATAACGTTCACATGTACGTTTGGGATGAAACTATTGCATCAAGAGGTGCTCAAGAAATAGTTTCATGCATCCTAAAACATGTTAAAAATTTACGAAGTGAAAGACACATTGTAGCTTACGGTGACATGGGTGCAGGACAAAATAGAAACGTTAAAGTAGCTTTAATGTCGCTAAAAATTGTCCAAACTGTTGAACATAGTGTGGAAATCATAGATCATAAATTTTTAATATCGGGACATTCGTTTTTACCAAATGATAGAGATTTTGCCGTGAGAGAAATGTCATTAAAAAAAAATAATAATTTCCTTTTTGTCCCCCAAGATTATTATAATATTATCAAAAATTGCCGGAGAGGCAATAACTTTATTCCAAATGAAATGAAACGAGAGGATTTTGTATCGACAAAATTATTAGAAGACGCAATTTTTAAAATGGTAAAGAATTCTAACGGAGAATCGATAAACTGGTTAAAAATATGTTGGATGCGTTTTGTCAGAAATGAACCATATATAATTTTCTGTAAGACATCAATGAATGAGAATGAAAATTTTAAAGTCCTGGATTTATTCCCACGTCGGGGTAGACCAAGAAAGTTCGAAAATATTGTATTGACCCCACTTTATAAAAATATAAGAAAAATTATAACAGCGAAATTCAAGGACATAATGGACCTCCTACGATATGTACCACCGGAACATCGTGACTTCTTCAAATCCCTTTCACATACACAAAATGTAGATGAGCAGTACATTGTTTTGTAATTTATGTAGTTAAAAAATGTTCTGAATAAATATTGTTTTTGAAGTGTTGTAAAGATATATAAAATAAATTGAGTATTGTTTTCATCAATTTGAAGCATTTTAAATTATGTTCAATGGACTTAGGCCACTTTCAAAATAAACGGCTCAATTATCTTCGTTCCGAAACCGACGCTGTTTTCTCTAACATATACGCGTAGATAAATAATGCGGTTGAAATGTAGCCAAATTATAATTCTTCCCTCGATACGAAATCTCACTTGCTTTGTTTTACCATAAAACTGTCATACAATTTTCGCGGCAATTTAATGGGAATTTTAGTGAAGTATTCCCGAACGCAATTCGTGGTTGCTATACGTGACACCCGTAACCTCCTCCAAATTTTTCCCGCCTGCCTGCTGAAATATCTGCTGGTAAAATCTTCTGTTATAACGAGATCATGAAATTGCACAATGGAATCGTTATTCTTCCGGGTGCAGCCAAGTCGGGTCCGCATTAGAGCGTCGTTCTCTCCCGGAGTGAGTTTTCTTCCGTCAGCTCGTCTCTGCAAACTATTACCACCGACCTTGCATCGAGTACTCGTAACCGGTTGGCTAGGGTTCGGCCATCGGCCGACTAATGACGTGAATAAGTCCTGGACTTGTGGGCACTTCTCCGCTGTCGGAATATCTTCAAAGATAAACCCATCTCCTGCGACCAGATCCAACTTCTGGTTAATCGCGGGCCCAAGCCTTCTGAGAAAGGATTTCCGGTTGGTCGTGACATCTCGGGAGAAATTTAGATTAAAGGGGGATTATGTACTTTCTCCTTCCACGATTGCTCTTATTCGGGTGTCCCTTACCGTCATTCAATTACCCCGGGAAATTAATCGATCATTTGCAGTTACTCCGTAACGTCATATGAAGTAATTAAGTTGTCACGGAATAACTGGATCGTAATGAAATTGTGCAACTTTGTTGTCCTGTCCTTATTACGTGTACAATTCAAGGGTGCAAACGTTACCGCATTTTTCTTGTACAGGTGGATTAGAGTGACTTCGATGCAATATTGGTAACAATAGGAAGGAAAAGTTGCAAAAGACCGAAACACTTCTTGCATTGTTAACAGTAAACTGAAGCGACTAATTAAATGATCGAATTATCACATCCATACGTCACTCCTTGCGTTGTTAACAGCGTTGGGAGAAATACGCTAAATCCTTCATTTTTGGTCTTTATCGATGAAACATGATTGTATCGGCAAGTATGTTTATCATTTTGTAAATTTCCCCTGCTTTGTTATTACACAAATAATACCTGGAATTAATTAAATTTTTGTTACTCGTCTTAGCAAATAAATAATACAAGTGAGACGATGGAAGAAATTATGATAATGCATTGCGATGTAGATACAATATAGGCTTGAAACGAAACGATTTTCTTTTATTGTACTAAGGTTTATAAACGAAGAAAAAATTAATTGTTACGTTAAACGGAAACGACTAATTAAATGATCGAATCATCACCTCCGTACACTGTACTAAATGGAGACAAATAATAAAACATACAAAAATATAAAAGCATATTTAACAGAAGAAATTATTGATTGTCAAACGACAAAAGATAAATATTAATAACAACGACATGTATTTTCGATTTATTGTTTCAATTTATTTGAAGTGCTTGTACAGTAATGACTACATCTCCAGATTTAATAAATACCTTAAACGAGTATAATTTAATTGTTCATAATGATAAGGAATGCAGGTTTTGAGAAAATTAGGCAGTATTCTTCCATCAATCAATTTTCACAAGTCGATGCATTTTCATATTATCTAGGCTGAAATAACATAGATGTTATTTTTTGTGGCTTAAGTGGCGTTCGAATTATTCAACGTCAAAAGGGTCACTTAAGCTAACGTCATCTGAATAAATAATTGACAATGTCTGCGTGCGTCTGTCAGCAACGGCCTACTGCGACCCGTCCTTTATGTCTGGGCAAGTGTCTGTCAGCAAAGGTCTTCTGCCACACATCCTTTATCCCCGCTTTTTTCCCGTGATTTATGACACGTGTTCAGGCAGTTCAGGACAGAACAATACTAGGCTATAAATACTAGAATAATAGCAGGCTATGAACTATTCAGCAGGCTAATTTATTAACTCGACCAACCTGAATCTTTTGGGGTGACACGCTCTGAATATATTTATTGTAAAAATGGGACGAGTTCGTCCTAAACAAAGATCAATTAACCTATCGTTCAACTTAAATGCAAGAAAGTCAACTTTGTGAATAAAATAATTCAATTAATTCTGCTGATGTGGTATATAACATTCTGTGAACGATAAGATCATCGTTTACATACATTACAGCTGGAATAGATGGTTTTATTTCATTAGGATTCCGATAAACTGCACATCGTGAAATATTTAACATTTATATTAGGTGTCCCAAAAAACGTATACTGTATAAGTGCATAATGTTTAATTTAGTATTTATTATTTTTACACTTGAATTATCATCTCAAACCTCCAGTACTTCACAACTAATTTCCGTTCTTCAAATGATTGGCTAGAGTCCGCCATTATTTTAAGTCAGTTTTAACTAAAAGGGGATAAAAATTCAGATGTTTATGAACTGTACGAAACGTTTGTTCGAGACAACCTATATTTGCAAAATGCATTGCATTATACGTACAAAGCCTGCAGTTGTTAATACTTCCCAATAAAGAATTAAAAAATCAGAGAGAAAATAATACAATTTCATTGAGGCATTGGACATGGGTTCAATAACTAAATTTCCAAGACTTCGATGCGTTCATCATATAATGTAAATATATTTTTTTAAATAAATTTAGTTCATATATCATGTTCTTTTAGTATTATGTAGCTGCCATAGAATACGCTTGATGGGGACGTATGTATCAATGATAAATAATTTCATAATCAAATTATTGACAGACTGTTTAATCAATTTTGTCAGTTAATACTGACAATAAAAATTTACGGAATGGCAATAATATTCATTTTCAAAGAGATACTGAAAAGATAAAACATCTTCATTAAATAGTAGCCCATTTGTATGAAATACAGTTTCGTGAGATAGTTTTTAATCTTTAATCAATGTAAAATATTAAATCTAATTAGAAGTTGAAAAACGCATGGCAAAGTCCATTCATATATTTTAACCCCTGATTGTGTGCTTTATACCTTGACTCTTCTAATTGTTTATCGTGACCTCATGTAATATTCTATTTTCCTCAAACTGCTCAATAGTTACTAATTTCGCGGCAAGGGCAGACCTGGCATACACGTATCGATTGTTTGGAAAAATGAAATGAAGTCTTTGTGAAATTGCACAGTTGGCCCGTCGTAGAACTATGAATCAAAAGTGGAAACACCAGGTTCCTAGGATTTATATGGCACCATAATTGGTCTTTGCCAGAGAATTAACGTTCCGGGGCAGGCATCGCACCGTTTCCTTTGATAGCCATTACTTCATTTTCAAAGGGAATTACGGTACACCGATCGATCGAGGAACCTTCATCTTCGCTTGTCAATACGAATCTACGTTCTCCATGCAAATGAAAACGCAATGAAATGCAGATCTTTTGAGTGCTTCCTCTTGTCGGTCCAACTCGATAACCTCACCTTCGGAAAGTGCGTCGATTGAACAAACAGGTCGGAACTAACGCCTCTTTACTTGTCGCATCGAATGCGGAACGGCGTTGGAAAAACATTTGATATTGACGCTTTGCACAGTCGTCAAATGAGATGGATGAGAGTGGTATTTGATACACGTCACGATGTGTAAAAAAGCAATCCCCACTTCGCTCCTTTGACTCACGAGTCACTAAACAAACATAAAGAGTGAGGAAAATTAATATGAAAACGACCATTTGATACGCAAACAAGGCATGAGACTACATGCAACTAGCTATATTTAATAGTTGAACTACGTTACCATTTCGATAATCTGATAAAATTATGGTTTATGTTCTACTTATAATACGAAATTTGCTGTTCCTTCGAGTACAAATTCAATAAAGCTGCGGTTAATAAAAATGGAAGCGTCACGGTGCGTTAAAAAAGCAATCCCCACTTCGCTCCTTTGACTAACAAGTCACTAAACAAACATAAAGAGTGAGGAAAATTAATATGAAAACAATCATTTGATACGCAAACAAGGCATGAAGCTACATGCAACCATCTATATTTAAAAGTTCAACTACGTTACCATTTTGATAATTCGATAAAATTATGGTTTATGTTCTATTTCTAATATTAAATTTGCTATTCCTTCGAGTTCAGATTCAATAAAGCTGCGGTTAATAAAAATGGAAGCGTCACGGTGTGTTAAAAAAGCAATCCCCACTTCGCTCCTTTGACTAATAAGTCACTAAACAGACATAAAGAGTGAGGAAAATTTATATGAAAACGACCATTTGATACGCAAACAAGGCATGAGACTACATGCGACTAGCTATATTTGAAAGTTGAACTACGTTACCATTTTGATAATCCGATAAAATTATGGTTTATGTTCTACTTATAATATTAAATTTGCAATTTCTTCGAGTACAGATTCAATATCGTTCATAAAACTTTTCCACGAAATGGTTGTCTAAAATCGTTTCATACTTAAAAACATGAATATGGAGACCCTAAGATAGATCCTGAAACTCGGGAAATTTCATTTTTCGTAAACTATTTTTAAAATTCCTATAAACAAGTTTGAAAAGAATTGAAACTTCACGAGTTTCAGGACCTTCCTCATAGCCTCCCTATTCACGTTGTAAAGTTTCAACCTATTCGGTAAACCGAGTAGGGAGAAAAGTATTATAAACAAAACCTCTTCGACGCCACTTTCGCATCACCTTTACCGCCTTAGAAACGGACATCGGTGTGCGAGAGTCGAACGACGAGGATGAAAAGAAGGCAGTTACCGAGCATTCGCCTTCCGGTGGATCCTTGACGGAGCGTCCGCCGGCGGACGGACGAGGTCCGGATCCATTACCGGACAATGGCCAGTGATTAGGCCGTACCGGCGACGCTAACGACAGCCAAACAAATCACGCCTTAGCCCGGATTACACGTCCCCGCGGGATACTTACTTACTACGCCCCTCCGGGGGTAGCCGGTACGAAGTATTCCGGAGTATGGCCCGCGTCACTTTCCGCTGTCAAGGCTTACGGCCACCCCGCTGTCAGCCGGACATTTAGAATCCACGCACACCCCGGTCCCGATCAACGCCAACCGTCCAGCCTTTCCTCCTCCCACGTCGGATAGAGGCCGCCAACCTCACAAAGAGGAATTATTATACCTTCCAGATATGCCCGGTTAAAAGCTCCGCCGCCAGAGGACCTCGACTTCGCGCCCGGAACAAGGATTATTACCGGTGTGGGCCTCGCTCCGAGTATCCCCAGGGGACCTACTCATTGTCCGAGTTGCTAGCCGGTAAGAAGGTACGCTCGAGGGAGCAATTCGATGGACAAATCATCTACAAATTGGATTCCTTTGACGACGGACGTCCTCGAGCCTGGACGGCTCCAGGGATCGGGGGTTCCCGGTCGTTCGAGGCGCAAGCATAGAGACCTCGACCCGGTCGAAAGCTCGAGCTTCAACGATGGATCTTCTCTCATCTCGTCCAGCGACCGAATGAGAAAACTCTGTCGTTTGGAATTATCCGGGGAGATGCCAAGTGTCGAAGTGTCGAGGCGGGCGACGACGACGGGGCGCGAGGATAAACTCGGCTTGTCGCGGACGGAACGGTCAAAGGAAATTTCGATTTCGCCTTTCGGGGCGATTTTTACGCAGAAGTGCAAATCGGGCGGAACCTTCCTAGAGAAATCGCCCATACTAGTTAATCTCAAAATCTTAGCGATTAATGTATGGTTACCCAGATAGCATAAAATATTCATAGAATATAGAAAAGAAGTTGGAAAATATTCCTCGTGTATATTCGACGTTCGAATGATATTTTATGTATAATATTAGATTATGTACGCATGATAATGTTTCCCAGATATAGTGTAAATATTTAATGTTTTATAAATATATATATAGAATATTGGTTTAGCAATGTCATGGTTATCCAGATAGCATAAAATATTCACAGAATATAGAAAAGAAGTTGGAAAATATTCTTCATATATATTTGACGTTGGAATGATATTTAAATTGTAAATCATATTGCAACGATTTGACTCTTTTTCATGCATGTCATTAATTAAACAATTATACCGAACAAAAAAGGCTACACCGATAAAAATCGATGGAAGTTCACATACATTTTTACATATCTCATAAATGAAGGTTTACATAGAGAAATGGAAAATGGAAAAATGACATATTAGAAAATGTATAAATACATATAATATGGTATGTTTACCGTATTAGCGCAATTTTACTTGAGCTAAATGCGACATTACATTATAATTTTCATTAATTTAGATGCTGAATATAATATTACAGAGACAATGTAATTTTACTGCAATTTTTCGTGGCATCAAAATAACCAATAATTGCGTATGTAACTTTACATGGGCATTTTTATCAATGCATTCTTAAATAGTGTTCGAAGTGGTTTAGTCACCATATAATGCAACTTGTACTCAACTGGTATTAAAACACCTTTCGTTACATTTAGCCCTGCTTTCAAGAACGTTTCAATTAAGTGTTAAACCATAACGAATGTTTTCTATAATTGAATCAAATTGTCCTGATTTCAAAGTATCAAGAAAGAGAAGAAAATTCCATCGAATCGAAAATGACGGTATATAATAGTACAGAAATAATGTAATTTTACTGCAATTTATCGTGGCAAAAATATAACCAATAAGTGCGTATGTAACTTTACATGGGCATTTTTATCAATGTATTCTTAAATAGTGTTCGAAGTGGTTTAGTCACCATATAATGCAACTTGTACTGAACTGGTATTAAAACATCTTGCTATTAAAACACCTGCAGCTAGTAAACGGTCTTCTGGTACAGGTGAAGGTACAATGGCGGACATGAATGCCTCCCCTGCAGATACGGCATCGCCTGTGCAGGATGGGAGGGCATTGATGTCTCCCAGTGTACAATGGCGGACATAAATGCCTCCCCTGCAGATACGGCATCGCCTGTGCAGGATGGGAGGGCATTGATGTCTCCCAGTGTACACTCGCAATTGAGAAGTCCGCAAGAAGATATCAAGGTTCTATCGTTCTTCGGCCTTGTCGGTACAAGTTTGTTAAATAGTAGAATGACCAGACGGTTAATTTAAATAATAAATGTCGACGTTTACTTTAGTGCTTCTCACTGGCAAACGATGGGTGGGCTGACACGGTCATTATCTCGGCGAGTACACCATGTCGGGCATGTCGGAAAGAGACGCACCGCGGCAAACAAGACCCCTTGTATATAATATGTATTCTGGTACCGGAGATAATGTTCGAACTCGCGAGGAGGTGCCCGTCCCGGCTGAGTTTATTTCGAAAGACAACAATAGAATGCATCGGTAGAGCATATTGTATGCACGAAGGCGCGGCGCAGCACACAATGCCTGCTGCATTATGTATCCCGTGCCGGTAGATATCTGCTGCGTGCTGTAATCCTAAACAACTGCTTAAAAGAGCACCTCATGTGGCCGAACTTGACACGAAACCTTTCCCTTTCCTCCCCTTGATGTCAATGAAGTCCACCCTGGGCCTGGGCTGTTACAAAAAATATATTATAATTTTAGAATTTTTTCTTTGGAAGCTTTACTCAGACATGGTATACTAAGTTTATTGTAAATATATTATTAAATGTGCTATCAAGTCAATACACAAGTGTATGCATTTTCTCAAGAAATTTTACAAAATTATAACATGTCGTCAAATTATACATTTATGTAGAAATTTGGAATAAGTTGTATACTGATTCACTTTCAGAATGTTAAATGTATAATTCTACTATAACATTATGCACTAAAAATGTATGAATATTATGAATGTTTTTAATGAGGTACTAAATACTGGAATTCTGGAAGGTGTGTTGCAGTGTTAAAATAAAAATATGATTTTATATTATTTTTGTTGGAAGTTTTATTCAGACATGGTATACTAAGTTTATAATATATTTGCAATAAATCTATACAATGTGTTATAAATTCAATACATAAGTGTAGTAATTTTCCCATGCAACTTCACAAAATTGAAATATGTTGTCGTCAAATTATAAGTTTATTTAGAAATTAGTAATAAATGTATATTGATTCATTTTTAGGGTATAAAATGTATTATTCTACTACAACTTTACGTACTAAAAGTGCATGAATATTATGAATACTTCTAACAGTGTGGGTCTTCTCGAAAAACCCCCAACGAATGTTCATTGACCGTTCATCGATGGTGTAAAATACGAACTTGTAAAATTCTCTGAACGAAAGGCTGCATTTGTTCATCTTGGTCGCATAAAAGTTGACACACCGGCGTTAAATAAATCGACGCCATCGATCATACGTGTCCATAAATCTTATGCGGACACGTAAGAAATGAAAAAAACGCCGACGGTGAATAAACATTCGTTTTTACCGTCTTAGTCTTTTAACCGACGGCGCAATCAATGGCCTACTTAATTGATAAAAACGATTATTATACATACTGATAAAATCGACATCAAACGAGTGCCGCGTTCATTGTGTCCGGTGTCAATTATAACACTTGAAGTGAACGCGTCACCCACGGTAGAAACAGATTTCTTGTTGCAGCGGAACACGGGACGTTGTGTGCGTACATTACAATATGTGGTGCAACAATATGTAATAAAGTAATTAATATTTTCTTCATTACTGGGATTTCCTTTCTTTTTGTACATTCAATTTATTCATACGAGTCATTATGCATGCATTCATCCTTTATTAGAATTATTGTAGGTGATGTTGATCCAAGAAGATGTCTAAGCTCCACACGAGATTTGCTTCTCTTCGTTGACTGTGATGTTATAACACTTGAAGTTACACGCGGTAGAACAAATTTCTTGTTGCAGCGGAACATGGGACTTCTTGTGCGTTCGTTACAATATGTGGTGCAACAATATGTAATAAAGTAATTAATATTTTCTTCATTACTGGGATTTCCTTTCTTTTTGTACATTCAATTTATTCATACGAGTCATTATGCATGCATTCATCCTTTATTAGAATTATTGTAGGTGATGTTGATCCAAGAAGATGTCTAAGCTCCACACGAGATTTGCTTCTCTTCGTTGACTGTGATGTTATAACACTTGAAGTTACACGCGGTAGAACAAATTTCTTGTTCCAGCGAAACACGGGACGTTGTGTGCGTACATTACAATATGTGGTGCAACAATATGTAATAAAGTGATTAATATTTACTTCATTATTGGGATTTCCTTTCTTTTTTGTACATTCAATTTATTCATACGAGTCATTATGCATGCCCTCATTTTTTGTTAGGATTATGGCAGGTGATGTTGATCCAAGAAGTAGTCTAAGCTCGACACGAGATTTTCTTCTCATGGTTGACTGCGATATTATAACACTTGAAGTCAACGCATTTCACACGGCAGATCAGATTTCTTGTTGCAGCGGAACACGGGACGTCGTGTGTGTACCTTACAATATGCGGTGCAACAATATGTAATAAAGTGCACTGGCAGCTAAATCACAGATTCATACATTCTCGACGTACATGGCACGTCTTTCCAGCGCAAGTGGTTAATATTTTCTTCATTACTGGGATTTCCTTTCTTTTTGTACATTCAATTTATTCATACGAGTCATTATGCATGCCCTCATTTTTTGTTAGAATTATGGCAGGTGATGTTGATCCAAAAAATAGTCTAATCTCGACACGAGATTTGCTTCTCTTGGTTGACCGTGATGTATGACTACTCCAGACGCTAAGTTGATCCGCTAATCTTTAAACTGTCCTCGAAAGTGGCTTCTATTTTTGAACACGACTCCACTGAATAAACACACCGATCATCATATGAGTGTACGTGATCAGATACCACGAGAAGGATTATACGCTTTTTTATTTGTACAAATCGATTACGGATTGCAAAGATTAATGCTTATCAACTTTTAATAACATAAATAAGTTTCCTTATTCGTAGCGTGAAAGTTAATATTTCAAATGCTTCTGCAATGTATTAGATTAGATTTTGAATTGGTGTAAGAAAAATGGAACGTGCCTCGCCTGTCAGTTTTCATCGATTAGCTATCAACAAAGAGAAAGACAAATAACGTTCAGAGTGAAAACATTTTCTTAGATACTTTCTGCAAGTTATTATATATCTTCGAAATATTCAACTGGATGATTGGACATAGTAAAGATTTATATTTAAAAAAAAGAAGGATATTGCACAAAACATATAAATACTAATAATTTGCTTTTGATAGAATCCCAAATAACACTCCTGGATCTTATAAACGTTCTACGAATATTCACGTCGAATATTTCGTTTTTCCCAGAATATGATGTAAATATTTAAGATATACAGTGAATATTCACGGAACGCAGAATTTTTTAGAATATTCTAAACATATTCTGGCTTATGAATGTATATACCTACATTCATTGTTTACAACCGACGTGTAAATGTTTATTGGCAAAAAGCAAAAAACACGTATTTCTTAATTTTTTGCGAGCAATCACATCGCGTAAGTGGAACTTAAGTAGGAGTGCTTGTTTAATGGATATTACAAAAAAATGTCACCTGAAGGGTAGTTCACCCCCTTGAGGGGGTGCAACATTGCTGAACAATATTGTGTTGTCACCGTCCTTATACAGAATACGTTTATGCAAAGTTTCGTCGAAATCCCTCCACTGCTCCTACGAAAAATATTTAAAAAACCGATTTTTCGCTAAACTTTGGGGGGTTGTTTCACCCCTTAAATGTGGACCATTGCAGATATAAAAAAACACGTGTCTCTTAGATTTTTGTGTTCTTCAACATGTATGAAACTCAATGAGATCGGAGGCGGACACTTGGGAATGTTTCCCTGTCAGTCCTTCCTAATGATGCGCACCGGACGAAGGTTGTCGGTAGAGAGAGCGAACGTTGGCCTTCCGATACCACCGAAATCGTAGCACTGGAGAGATTACTCGGACAACCCGGTAGAGGCCTCACAGATCGGTTACATGCGATTGCGCGAATATTCAAACATGAAAATTACGCGACAAAATTATTGTCTTCCGGCTGCGTTTTGACGTTAGGGAGCTGTGATTTAAATACGAGAGCAACTACTTCGGCCTTTGAAAAGTCAGGAACAATGCCCACTAGTTTTACATGTCGCTTTCTGAAGTAAGCATGTCAATGAATCACACGACGAGTGAAAACTACCAAATGCTTCTGTTTGTACGTTTCTGAGAATGCTGGCGCATACAGACCGCGACGTTAATGCTCGTAGACTTTTAAAACGTCTCCGACTCTTTCTCCGACGTAAAATAAATGGCCCTGTAAGGTGAAATGACTGGATGTCCTGTGATGCTAAAAAACGAGTTCCATTTTCTTGTGGCATTTCATTCGGAACGAATGTCCCGGACCTATTGTATTAATGAAGAATTTCTACACCCTTCTTGTCTTAAAATGAATTTGATTAATGAAATGTACTGTTAAATATGTACAATGAAAGGAAAGTTATTGCATAATAAGAAACACATTTTCCAAATTTCATCTGTAGATTTTGTTAATTTTAGATCACTTTGTAATTTGATTCCTTTTTGGTATTAGAAAAAAAATACCACCGGCCATTCAAATCTGCAATTATTTCTTGAAAAAAATTAAGAAAAAAGAAGAACAACAAGAAATTAAGGTTTTAAATTATCATTTAAATAAAACATACACTTGTTTTCAACATTTATTTTGAAATATAAAGAAATCATCTTGGTATCACGTCTTCTTAGCGTGTCTTAAACTCATTATTTTGTCAATTTTGCACATAATATAGGTATTTATTTGTAACATGTATTATTATTAATGTATTATATTAATTAATGAACTTAGTAAGCTGGCACAAACACTGTTTAACTTATTGTTGGGTGATTCCCCCTTGATAGGGTCTAGAAGGGGTGAATAGGGCCCACCCCTTGCAGAGCAGAATCTGATTTGACCCCGTCAAAAAAACCAGAAAGGGTTATCGAAAAAGGAACAGTTTTCGGCAGCAATCGAATTCAGGGAAACCCAAACGCTAACATTATTTCATTCATTCTAGATCCAATTTATAATTGTATCCTCCTATTTTAAATAAAAAAAAAAAGTTTAAAATTTTCCCACAAACTTTTGAAATACAAACAATTCGATCTGAAACATTCACTCGTTAGGGGAAAAAATACATTTTCCAATTTTTGTAGAAATTAGTGATCGAAACGCCAGGTCAGCTATACTGCAATGTGTACCAGGCGCGCTGTACCGACTTACCCCTGCATCCAATTTGTTCCGGTCTCCCCCACGGCAAGTTATAAAAAAACACTCCAAAAAATAGAAAGCCCATATTCAGCGTTTCGAGGGAAATAAATTGTTTACCGTGTTTTCGTTCGCATCAGCATTTTTATATTTCCCCAATGAAGCGTGTGGTAAGAGCAGTCTGGTTGATCAGCACCAAAATGTTGGGTATTTAACGTTAAGAGGTATCCATACGCAACGCCGAGGTTTACCGGAAACGTGCTTACTGATGCAGTTTGAGTATCGGAAGCCCTTTTTTTCGTGAGTATTGGAACACGCTGGATTGCTTGAATTTTCGTAAGAAACGAAATACGACATACAACATTCTTTGAAGTAGGGGCAAAGCCGCGCTAGGGAACGTATCGTGGTCATCAACGTGGTACCCAGGAAACATCTTCCGCGCTTTGTGAAATATTTTAATGAAAATAAATACAATGTTTATATTCATATCAGCATTTTCATATTTTCTCGATGAAACGTGTGGCAAGATCTGTCTGGTTGATCAGCACCAAAATGTTAGGTATTTAACGTTAAGAGGTATCCATATGCAACGTCGAGGTTTACCGGAGACGTGCTTACTGTTGCAGATTGAGTATCGGAAGCCCTTTTTTCGTGAGCATCGGAACACGCTGGACTGCTTGAATTTTCGTAAGAAACGAAATACGACATACAACATTCTTTGAAGTAGGGGCAAAGCCGCGCTAGGGAACGTATCGTGGTCATCAACGTGGTACCCAGGAAACATCTTCCGCGCTTTGTGAAATATTTTAATGAAAATAAATACAATGTTTATATTCATATCAGCATTTTCATATTTTCTCGATGAAACGTGTGGCAAGATCTGTCTGGTTGATCAGCACCAAAACGTTGGGTATTTAACGTTAAGAGGTATCCATACGCAACGTCGGGGTTTACCGGAAACGTGCTTACTGTTGCAGTTTGAATATCGGAAGCCCTTTTTAGGCGAGCATCGGAACATGTTGGACTGCTTGAATTTTCGTGAGAAACGAAATACGACATACAACATTCTTTGAAGTAGGGGCAAAGCCGCGCCAGGGAACGTATCGTGGTCATTAACGTGGTACTCAGGAAACACCTTCCGCGCTTTGTGAAACATTTTGATGAAAATAAATGCAACGTTTCTATTCGCATCAGCATTTTCATATTTTCTCGATGAAACGTGTGGCAAGATCTGTCTGGTTGATCAGCACCAAAACGTTGGGTATTTAACGTTAAGAGGTATCCATACGCAACGTCGGGGTTTACCGGAAACGTGCTTACTGTTGCAGTTTGAATATCGGAAGCCCTTTTTAGGTGAGCATCGGAACACGTTGGACTGCTTGAATTTTCGTGAGAAACGAAATATGACATACAACATTCTTTGAAGTAGGGGCAAAGCCGCGCTAGGGAACGTATCGTGGTCATTAACATGGTACTCAGGAAACACCTTCCGCGCTTTGTGAAATATTTTAATGAAAATTAATCCAATGTTTCTATTCGTACCAGCATTTTCATATTAACTCAATGAAACGTGTGGCAAAAGCTGTCTGGTTAATCAGCACCAAAATGTTGGGTATTTAATGATAGGAGGTATCCATACGCAACGCCGAGGATTACCGGAAACGTGCTTACTGTTGCAGTTCGAATATCGGAAGCCCTTTTTAGGTGAGCATCGGAACACGTTGGACTGCTTGAATTTTCGTGAGAAACGAAATACGACATACAACATTCTTTGAAGTAGGGGCAAAGCCGCGCCAGGGAACGTATCGTGGTCATCAACGTGGTACCCAGGAAACACCTTCCGCGCTATGTGAAAGATTTTGATTAAAATAAATCCAATGTATCTATTCGTACCAGCATTTTCATATTTTCTCGATGAAACGTGTGGCAAAAGCTGTCTGGTTGATCAGCACCAAAAGGTTGGGTACTTAACGTTAAGAGGTATCCATACGCAACATTGAGGTTTACCGGAAACGTGCTGACTGTTACTGTTTGAGTATCCCGTTGTGAGCAAAGGAGTTTCTTGAACAGTTTGAATTGTCATGAGATACGAAATACAAGATACAAAAATCTTTGAAGTAGTAGCAAAGCCGCGCTAGGGAACATATCGTGGTCATCGATGTGGTATCCAGGAAGCACCTTCCGCGCTTCGTGAAACATTTTCATGAAAGTAAATTGTTTACAATGTTTCCACTCGCATCAGCATTTTCATATCCTCCTTATTCACACATATTTCGTGATGATTGGACATACTCCAAAAATTCTCTGAATTCAAAATAATAATAACGATTGGAGACACAGGTAATCGGTAATAATATCGGCGTACATTATTTTGGCCGTTTCGCTGACTCTGAAATAAAAGAGCCGAAAAGATTCTCAATCGAGAAAAGTGTGACTGTAGTAAGCAGTGGTTGTATAAGAAAAAATTAAAAATTCACAAAAGGGCGGGATTTTTAAATTTGGCCTTCGATTTTCCGCCTATTTTTTGATTTTATACACGGCGACGAAAATTTAAATACAAAATATTTCGACACAATTCGATTCCCTGCTAGAAATGTACACTTTCAAAGGTGAACAAAAAAGTTGGACCAATTTTATCCAATAGAAGATGTAATGCCGTGCACCCTATTTAATGTTTCCGATCTCTACGAAATGAATATGCTCCTGCAAACGTTCCCTTACAACTAATTAGCCACGATCATAAAGTTGACGTCCCCTCGCTGTTAAGAAACCCTTTCAAGCCTTGAAAACATCTTCGGCATAATAATTGTGTACGAATGGATCAAACGCAATCGTGCTCTACGCATTACCCGCTAAGTGTGACGCCCTTTACCCAGCAGACTTTTTCAACTCTATTATTTTTCCTAATAGGAGGAAATTCCATTGCACCTCGTCCCATTTTCAGAAACTACGACCATAAGAAATGCAATAAAAAACGGTTCTCCCAAACCTCCAGACCAGAAGACCCCTTAACACTAAAAGGTTTCGAAACGCAACATCGAGGCTTAGCGGAAACGTGCTCCCTGTCGCAGTTTGAGTATCGGAAGTTCTCCACTCGAGAGGGCCGAAGCACCTTGGTCGGCTTGAATTTTCAGAGATAGGAAATTCTTTGAAGAAGTGGCTTCAGCCGCGCCAGGGGACGCATCCTGGTCGTCGGCGTGATCCCCTGGAAGCGCCTCCCGCGCCTCGTGAAACGTTTTGCCAGCGATTTATACCCCAAAGCTCTCTAGGTCTAGAAAACATATATTAGGATCCCGTGGACGGCCCTGGGATACATCGTTTTCTGGAGGCGGGAGTGGCGGGAGTGGCGGACGCGGCGGGAGTGGTCCGGGATAAATCCGGACGGTGTGGGTCGCGTCTTCCGCCAGCTGGATCCCGTCACTCACGCAGGCCCCTTTGATCTCACGCGTGTCTGCCGTGCACTTAAGCTCGGAGCACGTTCAATTTAATTTAAGCCTAACTTCCAGCATCTCGTGCTCTGTCACCGGGATACGATACCGCTGCGTCCATTTGTCACGACGGGCTCATCTCCATTACATTAAATGTCACGTTACGTATCGCATCCTTCGAGGCTGCGCACCCGAATTATGCGCCGAGTCCCTCGTTTTTCTCTTGCCAAGCGGTGGCACAGGGAATTAACCGCAGGTTTATTGCCTCGATAAAATATCCCTCGTGTGATCATTCCAAGAAGGATGAAAAGCCCCGCGCCGTTCCGAAAGAGGCGACCCGCTAGATTTATTAAATCAACGCTTCGGGGAGCGAAGATCATTTCTCTCTTAAATCTTTATGGCGGCCAGTGTAAGCTCGCCGTACCAAATGTATAATTGAGTATCGTCTCCGTCCAGTCCGATGTTGCTGCAACTGTGACCACGGCGCGTAACACGCGTGGATCTTGGGAATTTTCGGAACAGTGGAATTTGTTAACGTTTACGGGGAACTTATTTAAAACCGACCTTCATCGGTCACGTACTTCTTGTTCGCAAATATTTCCGCCATTTTCGACGAACTGCAACTTAAGGTGAAGTGAAGCCCCGTTCAAATCAGTCGATTCGAATACAACACTTTTTTTTAAGGGTATAAGACCAAACTGTCCGAAACTTTGACACGTCACTCTTGATCATCTAAGAATTGTCTTGACACATTGAAAATTTGGATTTTTGGAAAATAATTTTCAACTTAGCCCAAACTAGAACCAAAATGGCGTCGCGCTCTGATATTTCGATCCATATACAATTATCGAAGGCTCTGATATGAGAATCGAAAGGGTCAGGACAATTTTACGACAATTTATAACACTCTGGTAATCGATAAACTCGCATTTGAACGGGATAAACGCAGAATAAGTGTTTTATGCGCTTCTACGCTAAAACGATGGGAATACGAGGTCTCGGAGTGAAAATTTAATTGACCTGGAAATCACAGATGGCGCAGAGGGTCCCTCTGCAGTCAATTAGAGCCCCAGAAAGCATGAATCCAGAGGATTTCTGGAGTTTTACTTCGATTTCTTTATAACTATTGTACGAAAACGACAGGTGGAATATGCCATTTGATACAATACCCAATATAATTCGACCCAGCTGTCAATATAAAAACGAGCGTCAGCAACGTAGGCATTTAGAAAAATCTTCTTTATCGACGTCGATCAAGTTCCTCGACGTGTTTCACTTCACCTTAACATCCGAAGATCAACCAGACACATTTGTTTCGTAACATCTTATGACTAGGTCATCTTAAAAAAATGCTGTTTGCTCCGTATTATTCGAATGGACATTTGGATATCATTTGAAAGAATTCCATTAAAAAATATGAATGATGTGAATCAAAAGAAATTCATGAGCTCAGGAAATACGAAGCAATGAGAGGCATTAAAATTGACTTATCATTTATATCGATTAAAAAATATGAAAGATATGAATCTGAAGAAATTCATGACCTCAGGAAATACGAAGCAATGAGAGCCATTAAAATTGACTTATCACTTATATCGATTAATAAATATGAATGATGTGAATCTAAGGAAATTCATGAGCTCAGGAAATATGAAGCACTGAGAGGCATTAAAATTGACTTATCACTTATATCGATTAATAAATATGAATGATGTGAATCTAAAGAAATTCATGAGCTCAGGAAATACGAAGCAATGGGAGGCATTAAAATTGACTTATCACGTATATCGATTAAAAAATATGAATGATGTGAATCTAAAGAAATTCATGAGCTCAGGAAATATGAAGCAATGAGGGGCATTAAAATTGACTTATTACTTATATCGATTAAAAAATATGAATGATGTGAATCTAAATAAATTCTTGAGCTCAGGAAATATGAAGCAATGAGAGGCATTCAAATTGACATATCACTTATATCGATTAAAAAATATGAATTATGTGAATCTAAAGAAATTCATGAGCTCAGGAAATATGAAGCAATGAGAGGCATTAAAATTGACTTATCATTTACATCGATTAAAAAATATGAATGATGTGAATCTAAAGAAATTCATGAGCTCAGGAAATATGAAGCAATGAGGGGCATTAAAATTGACTTTGTACTTATATCCATGAAAAATAAGACCCTTTCCTCCCCGTAACCATCATTTTGCAACCACGGAGAAATTTGGATTGAAAACTAACATTACGTGAAAATGTCGAGCCTCGGCCAAGTTGGCTGCTCCGAGGCGGTGTTCTCGTGAATTACTCTGCATTTCTCGTGCGCAAATATATTCAGACAAAGTGTTACGAACGATCCGTATTTTCTGAGAGATACGTGCACGATTCAACGTAGCTAATAGATTGAAAAATTCACGATCCCGTAAGCGCAGATTCTGTCGAAACATTGTAACTTATGTAAGCGCGCTTTTCAATCGAACATTAAAATGTAAAAAATGTACACGTGATCGTTACCTATACCGGAACCGAAGTCTTTAACTTAAAGAAAATACGAATTAATATTAATTATTCTTTTACGAATATGTCTATTGTAGATGAAAATTATACATCCACTATTGGTCTACAAATATCCACTTATTTCTCCACGCATACAAAATATATAATAACTCTAATAGACATCTACCAAAGGTCAACCACCGTCGTTGAAAATACGTTTAGAAAAAGAAAAAGACATGTATGTAACCTGACATGTTTCATACATACTAAATGTTTATATCTAAATTACAACTTGATAAAACTGTTAATTTCGTCCATACTCTGATTTACTTCCTCTTTGGCTGCTCCTTGGTTCGGGACCATACATCATGATTTTTTACCACTGTGTAAATTATATTGTATTACCAGGCACCGTATGAAGTATAATATACTTATAATAGACGTACAAATTAGGATATAAGTATAGAAAACTTACATTATCTATGGTATGCATACCTATAGAC
The DNA here is from genome assembly GCF_000612105.2 of Orussus abietinus. Taxonomy (NCBI): domain Eukaryota; kingdom Metazoa; phylum Arthropoda; class Insecta; order Hymenoptera; family Orussidae; genus Orussus; species Orussus abietinus. The sequence goes on along the minus strand of NW_019394531.1, from coordinate 29,646 downwards.
CATCTATTGTACATATCAACGATATATATATATTACGTACCATGTCCGGACATCTAGCCTTTGAGCGGATCTACAAAAGAGTTCGTAGATATGTATATATATCTTACATACGTTCAATATATCAGACCATCTCTTATATATATCAACGATATATATACTACGTACCATGTCCGGACATCTAGCCTTTGAGTGGATCTACAATAGAGTTCATAGATATCTATATATATCTTACATACGTTCAATATATCAGACCATCTCTTATATATATCAACGATATATATACTACGTACCATGTCCGGACATCTAGCCTTTGAGTGGATCTACAATAGAGTTCATAGATATCTATATATATCTTACATATGTTCAATATACATTTATATACGATTAATTAACGGATATTCCACGTTCCGCGGTGCCTGGGCTGATAGCCTTACTGACGAGTCCCCAGGCAGACCCGGGACGAAACGCAACAACAATGGGTATACACCCATGGCCCAAAAAAGGGTTAATAATTCTTCGAGAAGAATCCTACCACCCACCGCGGCATAACATTACGATCTGACATATCTCGTCAAGGTGAAGTGAAACCCCCTTCAAATCAGTCGATTCGAATACAACACTTTTTTTAAGGGTATTAGACCAAACAGTCCGAAACTTTGACACATCACTCCTGATCATCTAAGAATTGTCCTGACACATTCAAAATTTGGTTTTTGGACAACATTTTTTAACTCAGTCCAAACCAGAAGCAAAATGGCGTCGAGCTCTCATATTTCGATCGATATACAATTATCGACGGCTCTGAAATGAGAATCGAAAGGGCCAGGACAATTTTACAACAATTTAGAACACTCTGGTAGTCGATAAACTCGCATTTGAACGGGATAAAGGCAAAAATAGTGTTGTATGCGCTTCTTTGCTAAAACGATGGTGATACGGGGTCTTGGAGTGAAAATTTAATTGACCTGGAAATCGCAGATGGCGCAGGGGGTCCCTCTGCAGTCAATTAGGGCCCCAGAAAGCATGAATCCAGAGGATTTCTGGAGTTTTACTTCGATTTCTTTATAACTATTGTACGAAAACGACAGGTGGAATATGCCATTTGGTACAATACCCAATATAATTCGACCCAGCTGTCAATATAAAAACCAACGTCGGCAACGTAGGCATTTAGAAAAATCTTCTTTATCGACGTTGATCAAGTTCCTCGAGGTGTTTTACTTCACCTTGAGCCGAAGTCGTGGGCGAAACGCGGCAATCGCGACGTCGGTTCGTCGCTCCGGGCGAAGCATCCGGATGAGCGGGACGAATCGGATCGTTTCCAAGGTGGAAAAGATGCATCGGCTCCATCCGTTTCCCGCTTTCCTGGCCCACGAAGCGAGATGACAGCCGTCGGGAGGGACCGAGCGAGAAGCGGCGTGGCTGACAGCCGACAAGAGTCAAAACACGCCAGAACTCGGGGACCGCCATTCGTCGCGAGCGCAATTAGGGTCACATTTGTGACAGCCACTTAACGTAATAACGGATCCTCCGTCTCGACGGAGACCGGTCAAGTTTCCGGCAACTGCTAGGACGTAAATCGTAACCGTAACACGAGCGAGCGTTAACGAGGGTGATGTTGAGAGAGCGTTTAGTGCCGCTCCACGTCCCTGCAGATGGCTCCCATTTTCCGCAGGGCTCGATTCGCCGATATTCGATCTTCGTTGATCCGTCCGAGCGTGAACGGGAGACTCGCTTTCTGGTGCCGTAAATCGTTCCTCGGGGAATCCGGAAGCGGGGGCTCCGTTGTTACCCCACCGGAAGCCCGTCCTATTGCCTCAAGGGTGTCAGTCGGATGGCACCCGTTTCCACCAGTACTTGCGAAATTTATCAGCCCGTACTTAGTGATTCCCTTTTGGCCCCGTGTCAACGGACCAGACGCCGGAGACGCGGACTTTCTCGATTATCCGTGTCGGTATTTTCGTACATTTTCCGCTTATGATCCAAATATGCAACGGCTAAGATATTTGTTCGGCGATCCTATTAAGGTGAAGTGAAACATCCTCCAAATCAGTCGATTCGAATACAACGATTTTTTTTAAGGGTATTAGACCAAACTGTTCGAAACTTTGACACATCACTCCTGATCATCTAAGAATTGTCCTGACACATTGAAAATTTGGATTTTTCAAAGAAATTTTTTAACTCAGTTCAGACCAGAACCAAAATGGCGTCGAGCTCTGATATTTCGATCAATATACAATTATCAAAGGCTCTGATATGAGAATCGAAAGGGTCAGGACAATTTTACGACAATTTAGAACACTCTGGTAATCGATAAACTCGCATTTCAACCACATTGTTATTAGTTTCACTCATCTTGATTATAACGGTATAATATTTAGTTCTTTAAAAACAATCAGGGAGTAATGTTGAAAAGACCAAAAAATATGTAGTCCGTGTAATATTGGTGAAGTATACAGTAACATTCAGCATGAGAGATCACTGTTATACTAACTACCGTCTGCATTGCGCTTCTTTCTATCTGTTTGCTGATGCGATTTTATTACTCATATTGTTGAAAGGGGGAAGGCATCTTCGGCTGTTTAAAAAAAAAGCGTCGATGTACGGCCGCAACAGATAATCCAATAATACTATACTGCCAGGTATTCGTCTACGATTTACATTAGAGTATGGAGTTAATCAAAATGGCTTCTGAAATAAATTACTTATTATTCAATGCCCAAAAAAATGTTGCCGTTTAATGGTGTTAATCTCTATTAATCAGGAAAGATATTATAAATATAAAAAGTTACGACTATACCAAGTGCTTTGACACCTAAATTTAAGATTTTTCAAAAAGTGGAATTAGTCGATGTGTGCACTGAGCGGCTCATATATGTTTTAGAAATACATATTTATTTCAAATAGCTTAACAACAAAAAAAATTAAAATAAATATCCGCGTAAATTGAGGGAAGGTGTATATGAATACGGACTGAAATGTGGACTTTTCCGCTTCAACTTTTCGCGAATGCTAATGCTAGGTGAACGTAAGAAACGTTACTAACTCGTTTACATGATCCGTATTTGGAAATGGATGTACATCGTTTTAACACTCGTGCCATTTTTTCTAAATTTATTCCGCAACGTAAGACTTTGAAGATATCAAAGAAGCATTCCAGGTCTTCAATAGTTGGCAACAGCTGATGGTACTTAGCCTCGAAGTTCGCTTATTCTTGCCGTTTAACGAGCCTAAGAGATCCGTTCTCAAGGAATATTGATAAAGTGCCAAGTTGCCCATGATGGCTAATTATCTCCGCTCTACCCGACATAAATTATTTACGAAGTATGACTTTAAATGCCCCGGCGAAGTATTCATACGCCATTACATTAACTGCAATGCATATGTATCCCGGTGGTATACGTTCTCCCACGATATTAAACATTCCCGTGAAATACCTGCTGTGAAATGTCGGTGATTTCACCACCTGTATAGATTACTTATCTATGGATAGAAATTTACTTCAAGTACATTTAACGTATTTTGAACTTTAGACACAATTTTAGAGGACTCCAAACGTATAATAGTATCTTTTACTGCTATTCATTTTCATAATAATAGAAAATATTAATTTTTATACAAGATCAAGTGATTAATGATCAATGGAGTAACGTACCAAGTGTTGTTAACAGTATTTGTTTAGGTACATGACTAGACTGGCGGGATGAAATGTTATTTTTTAATTAAATTCAAACACGTCCTTTAATTATGTACATTGATTATAACGAATAACTGAAGTTGTTGGATTTCATATTATCAACATAACTTGTAAACAGGAAAAAAACAATAATTATATTTTCAGAACCAGTCCTGTAAATATTTGGATTTTTGCACTAAATGGTATTTATCTCAAAAGTTAAGATCGAAGAACGTAAAAAAAAAAAGTAAGTCGAACAGATCATCATATAAGTAAAGGTACGAGATACCGTTTAGTACTTTTAGCCTTTATGACAAAAATATAGTAAATTTACGAAGTAAATTTTACTTTGTTCTTCCGAAAACTGTGACAAATTATTTTTTTCTATACAAACACGATAATTTTTACGGTATGGGTTCACTTATATAAAGGCAATAAGAAGATATCGTTTGAAATAACGTTCAGATACATAAATACTAAAATGCTAAACATCATTTGTTATCGAAAAGTACGAGAAATGTTTTAAAACATATTCCTTCTCCCATTTCATTACTGTAGCAAAACATGTGATTTTTATTTAAAATATTTCCAAAACGTTTGTAACGTATTCGGCAGATAGTATTTAAGAAAAAAAGTGTTATAGCAAAACGAAAAGAAATATTTTGTATATCCGTACGATAAATATTACGAAAACACGTTCAGCTAGCGTTAAAAAAATATTACAAAAATAATATATTCAACGGTATGCAATTATTTCAAAGGTCCGCTAAATATTTACAAGATGTCCGACATTCGTTAAATATGTAGAAGATATAAGATTTTATACCAAACGGACATATGTGTTCGAGGCGAAATTATACCGAGTTTCTTAACACATTCGCGACCGCTGACGTGAATTCACGTCTTTTCAAGTTCTATTCCCCGTTGCCGCTGACGTGAATTCACGTAATTTTAGATTCTATTCCTGGTTGCCGCTGACGTGAATTCACGTCATTTTAAATTCTATTCCTGATTGCCGTTGACGTGAATCACGTCATTTTAAATTCTATTCCTGGTTGCCGCTGACGTGAATTCACGTCTTTTCAAGTTCTATTCCTGATAGCCGCTGACGTGAATTCACGTCATTTTAAATTCTATTCCTGATAGCCGCTGACGTGAATTCACGTCATTTTAAATTCTATTCCCGATTGCCGCTGACGTGAATCACGTCCATAACGATACGCGATACAAGTTTGCGGCAACCAGTTTCAGAATTTCATTATTTTCGCCGGTACTCGGTATTTGAAAGGGGAAAAATTTGCCGCTCGCGAATGTGTTAACAGCGGACCCCGTCCACTCTTTCTCTAGATAACAAATCATAACGCAACCGGACCCCCCTGGTCCCGTGACCGTGGCACAATACGCGGAGGTTCCCTAACGAGGTAGGAAGGCGCGAAGGTACAAAGGTCCGCCGTCACGCTCGCCAATCGTCGAGCTCGTCAGTCGCCCACGAAAGCCTATAAAGATCCCCGCTCGCGGAATGTAGATACGAGCTGTCAGCTCGACATGAAGCATGCTGCCGACAGCGCGCGACGGACGGACGGCGGGGGCCGGAACGGGACGGAACGGACGGACAGGCGGAGACAAGAGACGAACCCCCGTCTCCGGCCCGCGTCCCTAACACGTGTCCGTGCGCGACCGGCATTGTCGGACCCACCGGGAAACCTCGACCCTGGAAGGGCAATACCCCGGGAACCCCCGGGAACCCCCAGGAATGCCCTGCTTCCCGTTTCGCGGCGGCGGCGTCGACCACCGACTCGATTAGGGCTCGGTGATCACGAGCTACGACCGTTTGCTACCCGAAATAATCAATTACCCTCGCCCGATTGACAAATCAAGTAACGGATTACTCTTGAGTCCAACCCTCGATTACTTCCAATTAATTGATTGACCGCCTCGCCGTGTGACCGATTTATCGGCACTCGATTACTTCTGCGATCGCAGATTATGCGCCGGCGGAACACTCGGGTGTCTAATGTATTCCGTCCTTGACTGATACCCGAATGAGAGATCAAGAGATATGGCCGCGGCTCGCATAAACGAGGAAGTAATTGCACCTTTCGGAACGGGAACGGGAAGATCCGGCCGCGAAGGAAATTCCACGTTAACGCGTTGCCCTCTCTGGAAACAAATACCGACTGAATTTCATTTTGGTTTAAGGTACACGGAAAAGAGATAGAATGATTAGGAAAACCGCAATTGTGGTAATCGTAACTCTATCGCAAGGCAACATACGGGACTACCTTGGGAGAAGGTTGCATTAAGGTGAAGTGAAACACCCTTCGAATCAGTCGATTCGAATACAACACTTTTTTTTAAGGGTATTAGACCAAACTGTCCGAAACTTTGACGCATCACTCCTGATCAGCTAAGAATTGTCCTGATACATTCAAAATTTGGATTTTTTTAACAACATTTTTTAACTCAGCCCAGACCAGAACCAAAATGGCGTCGAGCTCTCATATTTCGATCGATATATAATTATCGAAGGCTCTGATATGAGAATCGAAAGGGTCAGGACAATTTTACGACAATTTACAACACTCTGGTAATCGATAAACTCGCATTTGAACGGGATAAAGGCAAAAAAAGTGTTGTATGCGCTTCTATGCTAAAACGATGGGAATACGAGGTCTCGGAGTGAAAATTTAATTGACCTGGAAATCACAGATGGCGCAGGGGGTCCCTCTGCAGTCAATTAGGGCCCCAGAAAGCATGAATCCAGAGGATTTCTGGAGTTTTACTTCGATTTCTTTATAATTATTGTACGAAAACGACAGGTGGAGTATGCCATTTGGCACAATACCCAATATAATTCGACACAGCTGTCAATATAAAAACGAACGTCGGCAACGTAGGCATTTAGAAAAATCTTCTTTATCGACGTCGATCAAGTTCCTCGACGTGTTTCACTTCACCTTAACCAGCGTAACGTAGTAAGGATTACTTCACGGTTTAGTCAATGTAAGTACAAGGAACGAGTTGTTACAACATTGTGCACTGTTCTGAATATATAGTTCAAAATTTCCCGCTGACAAAAAAAATGTAATTATTATGATTAGGAACGCTATACTAACGTTTCTGTCAGGGTTCTCATACATTTCTACCTGAAATAGTAAAATATCAGTTCATGCTCAAAAATATGGTCTCTCGACGATCACTTCCCTTTTCGCTCTTCTTTGAGAAAGAGTTGAGTCGTATCGTAAATATAAAGAATAATAACGAGTCTTATATGCACACGCGCAGTCTACATCACCTGCGAGAAGTTTTGCTACCTGGCGGCGCTGTCGAAACTAATGGGGCCAAAGCATTTTTTCTGCAATCGCATAAACAAATTTAGAATAACCTTGCAACGTGTATACCTTTACTATAATATGTGGTTATAGCTCCCAGATGTACCTTCCATTTTCCTCGCATTTGTAACCTCTGCATGTAGTTAATATTACCATTCCAAATGGTGATCACTCCTGCACCTTTTAGGCGCAACGCCATGGATACCGTCCCTATTCGCAAGGTTACATTTCCCATTCCATGTGGTAAATTCCACCATTTATGTGGTTTTGCTTCTCACAGTATTTTAACCTGTAACGGTTGGAGATTTCCCTGAGAGAGGGACTTCTAAACAAAAAAACTAGGAGACAAACCAATAAGAATAAACGGGGAAGTCTAAAAGGTCTCTATATTAATCAAACAAGAATAGACAAATAAATAAATAAATAAAGTAAAAAATTGCGCAGATTATAAATAGAATAAAAAAGAGACCGAGACCAATACAAAAACGAACTTAAAAGAATAAATAACAAAATAATCGCGCTAACGGAAAAGATAACGATACAAGAACAACTAATTTAAAAATAAAACGCTACGCAGGAATAAAAAGATAAATAAACAGAAAGGCGAATTACAAAGACAAATATGACGAGAACGAGACGCATCAACTATGTAACAATGTTCGAGAGAGAGAGAGAGGCTTATCTTTCTGGAGTTGTATGAGGGATCGTCCGTGCGGCAGTAGAAGGGATTGCCTTTTTAGCAATCCGACGATTTTACTTCAATTGATAGTACTTCGTCAGGCTTTGCAGGAGGAACGTTATAATGTCTGGCCAGATCGTGCGTCCACGATCGGAATAGAGTCCCTCAAATTTCTGGCAACGGCCTTTGACAACGGCAGCCGACTTGCTTCTCTCTACGGAACACCTTTGAGTCTCCTGGTTCCCTCTCTCTTCATCTCTCCCTTCTCATATATTACTTATTATTTAGATATATTAAGAATTACCACTACAAACCATGTCACTATAGCAATTGTAACCTGATGGAAATGGGAGAATGAATTACTCAATATTAAAGTTGATTTGATTTCTTTAATTTAATTTCACGAGGAAGGACCATCTGTACGGTATGAACTTCTCCAGGAGACTAGCAACGCAAGTTAGGGTCACAGACTCCACAAGTCGTTGTCGGCTCTATACAAAAGAACCCTTGGTTCTTCCGCTATCTAAATCCTACGTTTATGTTTATGTGACACCGATATTCTCTGCGTCGAGTTGTTTTTGAACCCAGTGTGTGGTTTCACTTACATGCTAGTGTATACTATCGGGAATAGGAAGTAACAAATTCAATTAAACAATCCAATATAACCAAATAATTTTTTCCCGTGTAGATACGAGAAATTGAGTCAAACGAGGCAGACCCGAAATGGAGGACGTTGCTCGCAGTCGTCGTTGCCGTTGGGTCGTAAACTTGTTGGGATTATCCTTAGACCTGGCATACGCAATCCTGAACTCCGTAACTAATTACTCAAGCTGTTCGACGAATCCGTTAATGCATTGGAAAGTTCAGCCCGAGGATTATCGAGTGGCCCAATGAATTAGATGTTAAGTATCTTCTTGTTCGGTGAGGGAACTAAAAGGCCACACATATTGCCTTACCCATTGGCTGGGAGTTGGGTAGGAGTCGGCAACTAAGGCATCATGTGTCGCCCAACCGTATATGCGCAGGGCGGAGGCGCATAATTTTTTGCGCACCCTCTGGTGGCATGCACGTGCATTATCGTCGGCTCTGCTGTTAATCGTTATACCAGGCTGAACAGGCGACACGGCATAGCGCGCCTTCTTAATTTTTCATTTGGCTACCGCTAGGGACCCTGATCAGCGGTGCTCATCTGTCCGTCACTTAGTGCGACAACTGTGCCAACTATAAGCTGCGATACATGTACCAACAAAACTTCTTAGAGTCGCTGACAGTCGTATGAGCCGCTCAGTGCACACATCGACTAACTCCACTTTTTGAAAAATCTTAAATTTAGGTGTCAAAGCACTTGGTATAGTCATAACTTGTTATATTTATAATATCTTTCCTGATTAATAGAGATTAACACCATTAAACGGCAACATTTTTTTGGGCATTGAATAATAAGTCATTTATTTCGGAAGCCATTTTGATTAACTCCATACTCTAATGTAAATCGTAGACGAATACCTGGCAGTATAGTATTATTGGATTATCTGTTGCGGCCGTACATCGACGCTTTTTTTTTAAACAGCCGAAGATGCTTTCCCCCTTTCAACATTATGAGTAATAAAATCGCATCAGCAAACAGATAGAAAGAAGCGCAATGCAGACGGTAGTTAGTATAACAGTGATCTCTCACGCTGAATGTTACCGTATACTTCACCAATATTACACGGACTACATATTTTTTGGTCTTTTCAACATTACTCCCTGATTGTTTTTAAAGAACTAAATATTATACCGTTATAATCAAGATGAGTGAAACGAATAACAATGTGGATGTGGAAAGCAGGGATGATTCTTCAATACGATTTAGCAGCAGAAAGTCTGGGGCAAGAAGACGTTTATCGAGTTTCTCGGATTCATCCGATTGCAACGGTACAAATTCCCCAACAAACACATCGATTGGGAAGAAAAGAAGTCGCAATCCTGATAAATGGGCATGAAATTTACAAAAGCATAACGGAACAAAAGGTTTGGCATACAGGAATAGGGGAGGAAATTTAATACCTGCAAAAACATTTGTCGATATAAAATGCAGACGATTATTTTTTGACTATCCTTTCTTATTAATTTTATATACCGTTAGATGAAAACTATAACTGTATTTATGTATTCTACATTATATATTTGAAGTTATATTATAATAGGAATTTTAAAAAAGAATCTACATTACTTCATCGCATTTCTCAACTTTTTGTTTTATGGAGTTAATCAATGTGTGCACTGAGCGGCTCATATATAACAACGGGTATGTGGTTTTGAAGCTGTACTTGCAACAGTGGCTGATCTGGTCGAAGACGTTTGTAGCATGGAGCAGGCTCCAAGTTGTGTTCGATATTAAGGTGAAGTGAAGCACATCGAGGAACTTGATCGACGTTGGTAAAGAAGGTTTTTCTAAATACCTACGTTGCCGACGTTCGTATTTATATCGACAACCGTGTCAAATTATATTGAGTATTCTACTAAATGACATACTCCATCTGTCGTTTTTGTACAGTAATTACAATGAAATCGAAATGAAACTCCAGAAATCCTTTGGGTTCGTGGTTTCTGAGGCCCTAATTGACTGCAGAGGGACCCCCTGCGCCATCTGTGGTTTCCGTGTCAACTAAATTTTCACTCCGAGACCTCGTATTCCCATCGTTTTAGCATAGAAACGCATAAGACACTTTTTTGCCCTTATCCTGTCCAAATGCGAGTGTCTCGATTACCAGAGTGTTCTAAATTGTCGTAAAATTGTCCGGACTCTTTCGTTTCCCATATCAGAGCCCTCGATAATTGTACATTGATCAAAATATGTGCGCTCGATGTCATTTTGATTCTGGTGTGGGCTAAGTTAAAAAAATGTTTCCAAAAATCCAAATTTTTAATGTGTCAGGACAATTTTTAGGTAATGACTAGTCATGTGTCAAAGTCTCGGACAGTTTGGTCCATTACCCTTGAATAAAGGTGTTGTATTCGAATTGACTGATTTGACGGGAGTTTCACTCCACTTTAAGGACGTACAAACCCGATCCATGGTTCCCACTGTGTCAGAAATTTTCACGCTAATGGCGGAAATGGCCTTCGTCGGGGAGCTGGAGTCTCTTCGGTAGCACCAATAGCGAGGAGTGTTTATTCAGAACGGGCGTCCACCCGCGAAGGTTTGAGTGTTTTTACTCTGACGAGGCTGAAAAGCCGGGTTTCATGGGGATTGACGTGGTAACGAAGAAGGAAATGTATTTAACTCTTGGTATAGTCGGAACAAAATAAACAGGAAGATGGGCAAAGGCCTCGCCAAGCGATTCGACGTGGAGCAGCGGTACATGATCCTGGCCGGTAGAAGAGACGTTCTTCCGTGACTTCTCCCCTAGGTGCTAACGTAAGCATCGCACCGCCTTCAGGAAAATGGAGTTATTTTACACCGCGTTTACGAGGAGCAAGCCGCAAGGAAAACTCTCCTACAGAAAATGGCTGCCATCTACATACGTAATGGTACTCGAGGAACGGATGGCTTGGACTGGCATTCTTTTTAGTTGTCGGCCGTTTTCCAGCCAGTCAACGTTAATGGGCGGAACAATGTATTCAGCTTAGCTGTCATCTTCTTGCAAATGAGCATCGCATCGTTACGCCGTCCCTACTTTCCTCTTTTTTTTTCTTTTTTTTTTCCATTCAACGTCTAGCCGGTACTGAAGAGAAGCAGGGAAAGGCTCCGTAAATTGTTGTATCGAGCAAATCATTACAGGATGTAGAATGTAAACAATGCAATTTCACGATCTGGTGATTCTTTATTAACCCTTTACTTTCCATCAAAGCGGTGCATGTAAAGAAGTATATTATTAGAGCTAGTACCGGCGAGGTGTTGTATAATTTGGGTAGAAAAACAATTGCAATGCATTTGTAATTACTTTATTCGAATATCTGTTACAAGTCAATGATACTGGTAATACGATGTTCACGTGGAACACGAGTGATCGAAAAAATCACTTTTTAGAAAAAAAGATATGTTTGTGTCGAACAGGTGTGTACTGGCTATTATCAACAAAATGACATTAAATGAAATTACTGCTAATTACGGCGAATGCTCAATTTTTTTAAGCTAAGTTTCGTTATGTCTGTTCGTTTCGTTATCGTTTTATTTTCTGTGCATAAATCTGTTAGAGAGAAAACTTAATTTTCTTTAGAGAATGAAAAACTGAACGAATTAATAATATTCTTGTGACAAACCAAAATTTAACAGAATTATCAGTGATCTGATGTTTTTCACAAACCTATTACAGTTACTGGTGAACTCGATCTTGTTTCAACTTCAAACAATATTTGTTAGCCATTAGTAGTTTTTTATATCAAGTACAAGTTTGAGTTCAATATAACATTATATCCGAAATATGAGATAACTTTCATTAATATTTTCAATACTTGAGGGCAATTTTGTACGTCAAATTCTTTTTGCAAAATAATTTTACTTGATACTCACGTGCCACCATTTAGATTGCAACACTGTTAATTCTTAAAAAATCAATTTTACTGGACCCAAGACATTTCTTTGGCAAGAAGTATTTAGATTGCAGCAAATAATTAATTTTGCCGAGAATGTAAATTTTCCAGTCCATGTACGATCCGAAATTCGGGGGGCATGAATTCTGTTGATATCTTTCTACTATGTGCTTCAAATTCTGTAACATTATAGCACAAACAAATAAATTAACAACAGCGTTATAGTAAACAATGATGTTCATTAAAAATGTTTTCTTGCTTTTATTACAAAAAATATTTCAGAATTATGCTGAATTATCAAATATGAGCAATAGACAGATACTTGCGGCAGGTTGTTAATTGACAATAGGTTTAATGAAAAAGTGCTTTTTTAAAAAATAAATCGTTATTAAATATAAGATATGTTAATGCCCTCTCTTCTTTCAACAATTTTTATTTCTTAAAATACAAACATATTTGAAAATAAACTTATTTAAAAAATTTGACATTTGATCACATCATGTTTTCTTTTCGTATATATTTCGGACAATGTGGAACATTTGGTATTTCATGGATGTTATTAACATTTTTCGGCTAAAAGCGTAACCAATCTCGTGATGAGAAATGCATACAAATTTCTCTTCTTGGAGTTTCTGTTGAGCCAATATGTTAATTAACTTTTCTCCTATATGGTTGATGCGTTTCGTACACGATTACAAATACAATGTTGGTACATTGCAGGTTAGTAAAACATTCATACAGTAAATATAATTGATTCGAATTACTAGCAGCCTGTACATTGTATTGTAAATTAATACAGATATAAGTTATAAATATAAATGAAGGGGTTATTAAGAATTATGCCAATTAGATTTCTATCCTTCAATTATATCTTTTGGAATAAGAATTTTACTATGATCTGCAATATGTTAAGAAATGTATCATTTTGTACGAAACGTATTAAACATTGAAAATGTCCGCCGTCTAGAAAGAGAATTTTATAATAAATTAAATACATTAGCTAATTTCGTGTTTTTCGTTGATTGAAATTATCTGGGAGGTAGTAATTAATGGCTCGTGTCAACGTGCAAGTAAAACTTACGGGAGCTGCTCTCAGATAGTTCTTGCCAGTAGGGTGCACGCAAGAAATGTCGCAAGTTACTTGCTAGAACAGCTTGAATTTGCGTGTACACTACCAATAAATTTGCGTAAGTTCGCTTCCAAAACCGTGTACACTACCGACAAAAACTGTCGGAGAGCGGCTCTCGCAAATCTTACTTGTACATGGACACGAGCCATAAGGAACAAAAACAGTTGACATCCTCAACGCATGATAATTAGTAACTTTCGGGCTATTTTAGTTTATTTCATCCCATTGAAAAAGAAAAAACCTGAACCAAGTTTTACTTGCACGTGAACACGAGTCATAAGGCATAACAACTTTTGACATTCTCAATGAATGATGATTAGTAACTTTCGGGCTATTTTAGTTTATTTCATACCATTGAAAAGGAAAAAAAACTGAACCAAGTTTCATTTGCACGTGGACACGAGTCATGAGGCATAAAAACTGTTGACATTTTCAACTAATGATGATTAGTAACTTTCGGGCTATTTTAGTTTATTTCATCCCATTGAAAAGGAAAAAAAACCTGAACCATGTTTACTTGCACGTGGACACGAGCCATGAGGCATAACATCTGTTAACATTCTCAATGAATAATGATTAGTAACTTTCGGGCTATTTTAGTTTATTTTATTCCATGGAAAAGGAAAAGAACTGAACCAAGTGCCATGAGGCATAAAAACTGTTGACATCCTCAACGAATGATGATTAGTAACTTTCGGGCTATTTTAGTTTATTTAATTCCATGGAAAAGGAAAAAAAAACTGAACCAAGTTTTACTTGCACGTGGACACGAGCCATAAGGCATAAGAACTGTTGACATTCTCAACGAATAATGATTAGTAACTTTCGGGCTATTTTAGTTTATTTCATCCCATTGAAAAGGAAAAAAAACCTGAACCATGTTTTACTTGCACGTGGACACGAGCTATAAGGCATAAGAACTGTTGACATTTTCAACTAATGATGATTAGTAACTTTAGGGCTATTTTAGTTTATTTCATCCCATTGAAAAGGAAAAAAAACCTGAACCATGTTTTACTTGCACGTGGACACGAGCCATGAGGCATAAAAACTGTTGAAATTCTCAACGAATGATGATTAGTAACTTTCGGGCTATTTTAGTTTATTTCATCCCATTGAAAAGGAAAAAAAAACAGATGTCGCTGTTGTATTTTCTAACTACCCCAAAGGTAATAAATGCGTTGCTGCATGTCACTTTATATATGTATCAACGGTAAAGGGTACACCAGCGAACGTTATCATATACACACGTTATGTGGTAACTATTGCTTCAGTAGACTAGTTTATGCCGTCACGATTGCAAATATGACTGTCGTATTGTTGTAACTGTAATCATTCTTTGTAATGATGTGTACTTCAATTAAATAGTACATTTGACATTTTTAGTATAGTAATTATTACTTTGTAGAACTGCAGTCCTTATATTTCCCAGCGATGGCTGTTATGTCTATCACAATTGTAGTACTTATAACAACTTTTTCCTCTCCGTGTAGGAATTTGCACCAGGGAATTTTGAACGACTTGTAACTGTAATCATTCTTTGTAATGATGTATACTTCAATTAAATAGTACATTTGACATTTTTAGCATAGTAATCATTACTTTGTAGAACTGCTATCATATTTACCAGCGATGGCTGTTATGTCTATCCCAATTGTAGTACTTATAACAACTTTTTCCTCTCCGTGTAGGAATTTGCACCAGGGAATTTTGAACGACTTCTGTCGAGTCGAATAGTCACCAGATCACATATCATAACTCGATCACGTCCTTCTCTCTTCCAACCGAACGAAAACTTCGTCCGCGTTCGATTCCCCATAAATTGCGGAGGGATTTGCGTAATTTGGAGAGCGACACTTCGGACGGCGGGGTGGACGGCCAACCGTGGAAGGTATCTCGCGGATATCCGACTGGGATGGTCAGCGGACACGTTTTATCGAACGTCATACCGACACTCGGCCACCCAAGGTCCAGCCCTCGGGAAGGAGACGAAGACGAAAAGGACGGCGAGGAGTCGAGCCGAACGACCTTCCAACCCCGAGCCGTCAATTCCCATCTCTCTTGAACCCCGGTCCCGCAGCGGCCTTCGAGATCGTTCCCCGAAACAGTTATCGTCCCACGAAATCGTACCACGGGATTTTTCGTGGTGCCCCCTAACACCCAAGGGAAAGGCCAGAAGTGGCCGGCCTGTCCTCTCTCGACGGGAGTCCATCGGATGGCCGATGCAGCCGATTCCTGACGTACAAAAGATGGCCGAGGTGACGTAATCCGGTGCTTAGCGTCACCCGTGCCGCCATCGTTTTACTCCGCTGTCAGCCTCCCGGCGGGGATCCTGGACCGGGGCATTATGCATTTGGTAAACTGCACGTTTTTCATTCGTTTCATCCGTTTCATCCGTCTCATCCTCGTAGGTTTCTCTTACGCTCGCCGGCCCTTCCTCGACCTGACGCCATTATTCGCGTCGCCTTCTCGAGGGTGCGTTTCTCCCGTACCGTGACAAAAGCTGGAACCTCCAAAGTAGCGGGATACAAATTTCCCCGCCGTGATGGTTTTTCCCTGATGGTGAAATATTGCCTGGAAGATGCCAGCGGAAGGGCCATTTTCTTCGAGGTGAAGGACTTTTACGGTAGGCGTTATAGGAGCTCAGAGGCCCCTGGCGATGCGTATGTCGCGCGGTATTTGATTCTTCAATTAAGGTGAAGTGAAACACGTCGAGGAACTTGATCGACGTCGATAAGGAAGATTTTTCTAAATGCCTACGTTGCCGATGTTCGTTTTTATATTGACAGCTGGCTCGAATTATATTGGGTATTGTACCAAATGGCATACTCCACCTGTCGTTTTCGTACAATAATTATACAGAAATCGAAGTAAAACTCCAGAAATCTTCTGGATTCGTGCTTTCTGGGGCCCTAATTGACTGGAGTGGGACCCCCTGCGCCATCTGTGATTTCCAGGTCAATTAAATTTTCACTCCGAGACTTCGTATTCCCATCGTTTTGGCATAGAAGCGCATACAACACTTTTTTTGCCTTTATCCCGTTCAAATGCGAGATTATCGATTACCAGAGTGTTCTAAATTGTCGTAAAATTGTCCTGACCCTTTCGTTTCTCATATCAGAGCCTTTGATAATTGTATATCGATCGAAATATGAGAGCTCGACGCCATTTTGGTTCTGGTCTGGACTGAGTTAAAAAATGTCCAAAAACCAAATTTTCAATGTGTCAGGACAATTCTTAGATGATCAGGGGTGATGTGTCAAAGTTTCGGACAGTTTGGTCTAATACCCTTAAAAAAAAGCGTTGTATTCGAATCGACTGATTTGAAGGGGGTTTCACTTCACCTTAAATTACCGAATTTTGTGTAGTATCGTTGTGACGGTTGTATGTATATCAGAAGTTCTTACTTCTACACGGGCCTTTGATAGTCCAGCGATCACACTCACCGCTCGTAGTCTCTCGGGTTCGAATCCTGCTCAGGAGAGATTTCTAGGTTTCTAAGGCCTGATAGCCTTACTGACGAGTCCACAGCAGACCCAGGATGAAACACAACAACAACGGGTACACATCTATACACCATGACCCAAACCGTAAACTATACGTTCGCATCCGCGTGCACTATAATGCACTCGTTAGCGTGGTTGACGGGGTTGTCTGTCCAGACCCCACATTTCTGTCGGGCATTCTGACACACTAATCGTATCTCCGATCGTTACTATTTTATGCCAAAATGCACCGTTCCTGCGGAAGAAGAACGACGGTGACGAATGTTCTCAACTTACTTAAGGTGGAGTGAAACACCCTTCAAATCAGTCGATTCGAATACAACACTTTTTTTTAAGGGTAAATTTTTCTGCAATTAGTCAGTAATCCAGTAAATGATTGGTCGTCAATGGATTTGTCTGTGTGTGTGTCCACCCGTGGAAACATAAAAAACAAATGAAAATCGATTCACAGGAACAAGATGCTACATTTTCTTTTTGCGAATGTCATAATTGTTCAGCTTAGAGGCAGGGGCTTCGTTTCTCAATAAGAGCAACGAGCTATTCAAAGAGAGCGCGTCCATTTTTCTTTCTGCTCACAATACCCGAATTAAATGAAAACCGAGCGAGGGGGTTTAAGGTGAAGTGAAACCCTCTTCAAATCAGTCGATTCGAATACAACACTTTTTTTTAAGGGTATTAGACCAAACTGTCCGAAACCTTCACACATCACTCCTGATCATCTAACAATTGTCCTGACACATTCGAAATTTGGATTTTTCAAACAAATTTTTTAACTCAGTCCAGACCAGAACCAAAATGGCGTCGAGCTCTCATATTTCCATCAATATACAATTATCGAAGGCTCTGATATGAGAAAAGAAAGGGTGAGGACAATTTTACGATAATTTAGAACACTCTGGTAATCGATAAACTCGCATTTGAACGGGATAAAGGCAAAAAAAGTGTTGTATGCGCTTCTATGCTAAAACGATGGGAATACGAGGTCTTGGAGTGATAATTTAATTGACCTGGAAATCACAGATGGCGCAGGGAGTCCCTCTGCAGTCAATTAGGGCCCCAGAAAGCATGAATCCAGAGGATTTCTGGAGTTTTACTTCGATTTCTTGATAATTATTGTACGAAAACGACAGGTGGAGTATGCCATTTAGTCCAATACCCAATACAATTCGACGCAGCTGTCAATATAAAAACGAACGTCGGCAACGTAGGTATTTACAAAAATCTTCTTTATCGACGTCGATCAAGTTCCTCGACGTGTTTCACATCACCTTAAATCCACAGGGTCAAAATTGTGCACCACTGCTCGAAGAAAAACCATCCCTCTTTCCCTCCCTGGTGTCCGCACGTTCCCTAAGCACTTCGAAGCTGGATCCTGTTTCTCTCGCACCCGAATGAAGTCCTTTTCATCGGGTGTCTCGACTTTCCGAATGGTCAGCTTCCCAGAAGGCCAGTTCGGGGATAATCCCGCGTGCGAGGAATCGCATCCCTCTGGAAACCGCCTTTAGAAACCGAACGTATCCATCCGATCCGATTCCGCCCACCTCGCCGTCCCGAAGCCGAAGTGAATCGTTTATCTTTCCCCGAAGAAAGCATCCGATGAACCCTTCTGATTTACAATTTTTCTACTCTAGGAAAGAGACAACATTCGACCCTAGTGCGTGCCGCTTTCGAGCCGTGTATTCGAAACGCCCGTTTTCTCCAATTTATATTGCACGGCATTTTATCCTAAGCTCGGCTGTCGCTATATCTTAGCATTATTCTGAAAAATGTCACAATCATCGGGTGACGAGATAGTTTAGAGCCATGTACATCCGCGCGCGGGTTTGCGAGGGTGAATATCGTAAGTAAGGTAACTTTGGGTAATAAGGCCCACCATAACTTGAAAGGCTTGTAAAAATTAAAATATTAAGTAGTCCTAATTCTTAGGAGACACAATCAACTAAAAATACATTAAATTATAACGCGTTTTTCGGCATTCGCATACNACTTTTAATCATTTAGAAACGTCCCTAGTAGCACAGAATAATATCTAAATATTTTTTCGAATCTTTGCTAAATATCTCAAGCGACAGATCTTTTAAGACGTCTCGTAGATTTCATTCGAAGCTATATAAAATATTTGTTGAAAATCTTAATGACATATTTAGTTTTCATCATTTAGAAACATCCCTAGTAGCACAAAATAATTTCTAAATATATTTTTGTAATCTTTGCTAAATAATAAACTCAGTATTTGAAACGGAAAAAATTCGCCGGTCGCGAATGTGTTAAGGTATTTCGCTCAATTTTTCTTGTAACGTTCTATTTACTGCAACTGATCGTAGTTTCATGTCCTTTTTGAGAAAGATTTGCCATTGCGCCATGTTGCCCTATGCCGGGCCTTATTACTCGTTCGGCGCAATTTACATTTCCAAGTTATAATTTCTGAGACGACAAACTCTTTCAAGAAAACTGATACAACGGTATGTAGAAAAAAGTATAATGTATTACATACCTTCGAGACAGAGCAGTACTTCACAAAATTTTCGGACAAATAGCTTGAACGCTGCAACTAAATTTCATAAAATTCACTCCGAACTGGGCCCAGCGTCTTAATTTCAAACTTTGCAATGTAATCAAAGCGACTATAAGGAACCAAGGCTCTCGGTGACCCACAAGGAGTTAACAAAACACTAATGTTCCTAAAAGATATTTAACCTCTTACGCGAATTGTAAAACCTAACCATCATTACTTAGTCACTTACACAATTCATTAAAGCCAACGGTGCGTCGCTAATACCCAGAGCAGTTGATATGACGTTAAATAATTAAAAAAAAATAGAGCAACCCAGTGGAATTACTTTTGGAACTAAGACGAAGCGAAGAACGAAGATGCGGATGAATAGTTCCTCATTCGACAACCAAAAGATTGCAAAGACTGAGAAATGTGTAGAGAGGAACGGTTATTTCCCGGTATTCCGAAAAGGCTAAATATAGCCTGACGGAATTTGAAACGCTGTTTTATTTCCGAATTCTTCCTCGGTACCGAGACAGCGTTCCTTTCATTTTCTTTCCATTCCTCCCAGCGTTCCATTGAAGTTCCTTTTACGGTAACATTTGATCATCGGAAGGTCGTTACCGTCTTCGAGATTCATTGGATAACCCGCGACACGTCCAGCTAATCGAGTCGACCACTCTCCTGGCGCAAACAGTCCGGGATGGGGTTTGCAAGCGCAAGGCATGGAAAACGCCCAGGACCGGGAAAAAAAGAACGGCGGGAAAGGGAACGTCGTAATTGGCGTGGAATCCTGCTCGGATGTTCTCGACGACAAGAGGCGATCGGTCAGCGGTCATCGCGGGCTTCGGGCGAGCCGTAAATCGCGGGAACGGAATGCCTCGGCTCTTCGGCTTCTGGGTGTAGGCCGGTGTCAAAACAAGGCCAACTTTATAGCGGCACTAAGTAATTGCAGCGGGCCCGTATTAACACGGGCCATTACCGTAAAATATCAATTCCTGGGCCGTCGGGCCGGTCTCTCCCTCGGGACGCCGCGCGGCGCCTTACCAGCCCGTAATTGGATGTAGCGGCGCAAAGTAGCGTGAGCTGGCCGGAGACAATCAAGATTATTATTGTGGCCAACACACCCGCCGCTTGTCAGTTATAATAATGGTAATGGTAACGATAATGACAATGATAATAGAGTGAGGAACGGTTCTCGGAATAACCGGCCGAGCTGCGGCCATGGCGCGGCCGACCGCTCGTTATAAATAATTAACGCCGACTTAATTCCCCTCCGCCGTCACTTATGGCGACGCCAAATTGGTATCTTTCCGCCGAAGATCCCCTGCGATCGGTATCGCCGCTCTCGGGCCCTTTCCTTCTATCGAATCGCTCGCCAATTTGTAGCGACGCCGCCGAGGCGGATGGATACTTACGTGACTAAGTACGCCGTCCCATCGGCGCAGCGACGACGCCAACCTCTGCAGAGGTAACTCCGTTCCCCCGAATGCCATCGCGAGCCGATTCGCCAATTACTCGTCCCACCTCCGAATTTACAGTATTTATCGGGAAAAGTGTTGTATTCGAATCGAGGGATTTGAAGGGGGGTTCACTTCACCTTAAGGCGATGTGAAACACGTCGAGGAACTTGATCGACGTCGGTACAGAAGATTTTTCTAAATGCCTACGTTGCCGACGTTCGTTTTTATATCGACAGCTCTGTCGAATTATATTGGGTATTGTACTAAATGGGATACTTCACCTGTCGTATTCGTACAATAATTATAAACAAATCGAAGTAAAACTCCAGAAATCCTCTGGATTCATGCTTTCTGGGGCCCTAATTGACTGCAGAGGGACCCCCTGCGCCATCTGTGATTTCCCTGTTAACTAAATTTTTACCCCGAGACCACGTATTCCCATCGTTTTAGCGTAGAAGCGCATACTAAACTTTTTTGCCTTTATCCCGTTCAAATGCAAGTTTATCGATTACCAGAGTGTTCTAAATTGTCGTAAAATTGTCCTGACCAATTCGTTTCTGATATCAGAGCCTTCGATAATTGTATATTGATCGAAATATGAGAGCTCGACGCCATTTTGGTTCTGGTCTGGGCTAAGTTAAAAAATTTGTTCAAAAAATCCAAATTTTGAGTGTGTCAGGACAATTCTTAGATGATCAGGAGTGATGTGTCAAAGTTTCGGACACTTTGGTCTACCACCCTTAAAAAAAAGTGTTGTATTCGAATCGACTGATTTGAAGGGGGGTTCACTTCACCTTAAGGCGATGTGAAAGTGTCGACCCGGAGGTCTTGTTTATGATACTTTTCTCTGAACTGGGTGCATCGAAATGTTTCAATGTTTACAACGTGAATATGGATGCTACAAGGAAGGTCCTGACTCCCATGATATTGGGATTGTTTCAAAATTTGTTTATAGGTATTCTTTTAATTTTGTAATAAAAATGAAGTTTCAAGGGGGTCAGGACCTTCGTATTCACGGGGTAAAGTTTGAAACGATTCGGTACATCCAGTTTGCAGAAAAGTTTCACGAATAGTTTTGTAGTAGATCCATCAGATGCCATTTACGTATCATCTTCAGCCATCAGTTGAAAGTCACAAATAAACTACACCAATTATAATACGCTCTTGTTGCAAATGTCGGTAATGAACGTAGCAATTGATGCGACGAGAAACCATATTGAAAAAGGTTTGAAGTATAGGAGAATTTACGATGGAAACGTGCTAATGAGATCGGTCTCATTTAAATCTTGAACATATACTTACATTCATATTTGTAGGGTTGAAATTCGAATGAGTATTGAATCGAAACTCGGTTAAACCTCGGAAATCTCAATTTTGAAATATTCAAATGAGCCTCCTGTCCTCGAGATCCTCACTTTCCTCCCGAACCGTAAGAATGGAATTTTATATAAATTGTTAACAAAACTCGTAACATTGAATGTTACATATCTATGATTCTACTTGTCGTGAATACAATGATGCAATGAACTCATTTTTTTAATTTATCCCAACGAGTTTAATTCCGAATTTCTTCAAGAAGTCTTAAGAGTTTACGGGTTAACTTGTATAAATGGAAGAATTAAGCTACTCCGAGTTATTTCAAGCTTCAATTCATTTAAAACATTCCGAGGATTTGGAGGTTCTAGGGACCAAAATGAACTCTGAGGTTCTTAGTGAAATTAATGAGTCTAAAATTAATCGGCAAACTAAATGATTAAAAGAATAGAGGATTTAAAGATTCAATTGAGATACATCATTTTGATTCGGGTATCCTTGCAACAGTAACTTCGTGCCGTTCCCCCAAATTTTTTCTGTCCCTGATATCGCCATTCTCCAGTTCTTCGTATCGCATTCGTATGCAATACGCTCCTAATTGAAATTATCGGTTTTAATTGAACTTCTAAATCCTCTATTCTTTCGGTCATTTAGTTTGCCAACAAAAGTTTCAGTCTCATATTCTAACGGGGAATTCTGAGTGTCAATGAATAACAAACAATTCCTTAGGAACCCGCGACGGACTAACAAGGAAGGTATCCCAGGTCGATCTCTCCAATTTGATTTCTTTTATAATATGTTATAGTAGATTAAAAACTAAGCGACACGTATTTTTTTTTTATCTGCCATTGAACACTTTAAGGGGGTGAAACCACCATCCAAAGTAAGGCATGTCAAGGGGCGATTTGACAGTTTCACCCACAAGAACGTAATATTTTTTAACCAATCCACCTGCAAAAGCTTTCTCATAACGAGAAATAAAAAATACAGTTCTCAATTAAAAAAAAAATTAAGGGGTGAGCCACCCCTTACAGGCCTTACCTTGGATGGTGGATTCATCCCCTTAAAGGGATTAATGGCTGATACAAAAAATACGTGTCGCTTAGTTTTTAGTCGACTATGAGATATTATAAAAGAAATCAAATCGGAGAGATCGACTTGGGATACCTTCCTTGTAAGTAATTTCAAGTCCTTAAAACAGATAATTAATTATCGATTTTAAATTCGGCGTCGATTATCAAATTATGATTTTGCTATAGATCAAAAGGATATACCTCGATTACTGATATGACCGATTCCTCCTTTTAATACGCAAAGAGCGGAACACCTTCAGAGCTAGGCACTCTCTGTACTTGTCTTTCAATCCGAGTGGTAGTTTTACGTACTCACGTGTCTTCTATTTTATACATTTATTATCTGCCGCATTTAACGCGAATTTTATCAATTAAGAAGATACGGTGAACTATTTTCGATGAATAAGGAGTCACTTCCTGAGAGACACTTTTTTTGTAAATCTGATTTTGTTAACATCTGCCTGTCTTAAATTCTCGTATTACCCCCAAATCTTTACATATGTGTACACCTCTCTCACAATTTAAGCGGCACTTCTTTTGTAACACAATTTACGCGGTTTTGAAACGTCCCAATGTTTTATTAACCTATTTAAAACATATATGAATCGCTCAGTGCACACATCGACTAACTCCACTTTTTGAAAAATCTTAAATTTAGGTGTCAAAGCACTTGGTATAGTCATAACTTTTTATATTTATAATATCTTTCCTAATTAATAGAGATTAACACCATTAAACGGCAACATTTTTTTGGGCATTGAATAATAAGTCATTTATTTCAGAAGCCATTTTGATTAACTCCATCCTCTAATGTAAATCGTAGACGAATACCTGGCAGTATAGTATTATTGGATTATCTGTTGCGGCCGTACATCGACGCTTTTTCTTTGAAACAGCCGAAGATGCTTTCCCCCTTTCAACAATATGAGTAATAAAATCGCATCAGCAAACAGATAGAAAGAAGCGCAATGCAGACGGTAGTTAGTATAACGGTGATCTCTCACGCTGAATGTTACCGTATACTTCACCAATATTACACGGACTACATATTTTTTGGTCTTTTCAACATTACTCCCTGATTGTTTTTAAAGAATTAAATATTATACCGTTATAATCAAGATGAGTGAAACTAATAACAATGTGGATGTGGAAAGCAGGGATGATTCTTCAATACGATTTATCGGCAGAAAGTCTGGGGCAAGAAGACGTTTATCGTGTTTCTCGGATTCATCCGATTGCAACGGTACAAATTCCCCAACAAACACATCGATTGGGAGGAAAAGAAGTCGTAATCCTGATAAATGGGCACGAAATTTACAAAAGCATAACGGAACAAAAGGTTTGGCATACAGGAATAGGGGAGGAAATTTAATACCTGCAAAAACATTTGTCGATATAAAATGCAGACGATTATTTTTTGTCTATTCTTTCTTATTAATTTTATATACCGTTAGATGAAAACTATAACTGTATTTATGTATTCTACATTATATATTTGAAGTTATATTATAATAGGAGTTTTAAAAAAGAATCTACATTACTTCATCGCATTTCTCAACTTTTTGTTTTATGGAGTTAATCAATGTGTGCACTGAGCGGCTCATATGTATTTCTAAAACTTACATGTACTAGCTTTTATTTCCAATATTTTTTCTTTTGTACCAACAGACTTTATTTAATATGCTTCTTATAATGTATTTTGCGCGATACTTTGTCGAGTTTCCAGATTCAGGAATATATTAGAAATATGACTTCATTGCATTATTGCACTTACGAAAAGCAAAGTCCTGAGTATAAAATATTTAGTATTAGAAATTGTTAATAATTTGTTCATAATTCTATTCGTAGGTTCAGGGATAAAGCAAGACTCAATGAATTATTTAAAAATTGCGGTTTCTAAGATTTAACCGAGTCTTGATCTAATGCCCATTTGTACTTCGACCCTACAAGAACGGACAATGGTTCATATTTAAAATTCAAAAGAGACTGATTTTGTTAACATCCGCCTGTCTTAAATTCTCGTATTACCCCCAAATCCTTACATATGTATATACCTCTCGCACAATTTACGCGGCACTTTTTTAAGCAAATCTCTTCTTTACGCGGTAAATTATAACACAATTTACGCGGTTTTGAAACGTCTTAATGTTTTCATTAAGCAATTTTAAGTATATATGTATTTCTAAAACTTACATGTGCTAGCTTTTATTTCCAATATATTTTCTTTATTTAAAACAAATCCACGTGAAGCGGATACTCAGCGTAAATTGAGGGCCGGTGTATCTTCTTGGAGCTAATTTGAGGTAAAAATGTTCAACTCGAGGAATAACGTCACATCCGTATGTCCGGAACATGTACGTACGACGCTCTAACGCTCTCCGGGCAATACCTTTGATAATTAAAAAAGTTCGGAGGTGGAGAACGCGACGGAGTTAATATAATGCGCGTCTCGGGCGCACCGGAGGAAAGGGAATAACTTATGCCGGGAGCGTTTTCCGCGAAAGGAGGAATGAAATAATTAAAACGTATATCGTATTTATGCAAAGTTCCCCTCCGGAGGCGATCGAAGACTCCGCCGAGATGATAATTGCGTGTTCCCGGTGAATTTATCATTGGGTCGAATTAATGAATTCCGAGGGCTTAATGAACGCGATTCCTCGGCGGCCTCCGCGTTCGGTGCCGCCGCGGCCCCGGTAGAAAGTTTCAGGAAGAGAGGCGTGAAATATAATTGTTTACGGCGGGCAATAATTAACACACGAGAGGCCGCCGATCCGGCCGATTATGTAGGCCCGCGTGTATCGGCGCGTACGAGGAAGTGCCCCTACGCCGACGCTGTTTATGGCTAACAGCTTTCTAACCGTAATTCATAGATCGGCCGCGGATAACTTTCCGCCGACGTTCAATGAGCTATGAAGGCACGGAATGCACGCGGAGATCGTTAATCGCTGCGTTAGCATCTGCGTAGCGGCGCCGCTCCAACGGGATGCTTTTATAAATCTCCTGCCGATCTTTCAGCCGGACTCGAAATAGTCACCGATGAAACCGGTCGGAGGGGCTATCCCTTGGAAGAAAGTAGAGAGCACGTCGGGAAAGGAATCGGACGTCAAATTAGGCTCCGGGAACGAAGACGTTCGTTTGCCTCCAGTTCCTGCCACTACCGTCGTTTTTGCTCGCTCCAGGTCGTTACGAGATGTTCGACTACGCGATTACCTATACCTGACTAGTCGATGATCTGTCCTGGTCATTTGGCACTTTCATCGTATGCCCGTACCGTATGACACACGACTATACCCTGTCATGAGATCTCCCACGTAAAGCTCACCCGCTGATGCTATCACACTGACGCTGGACCTAGGCGTCATTTTTTGGTAAAGATCCTGGACCAGACCCCCATTTCCTCTTCCTTTTCTTGATATGTGACCAAGGTCTTCTAACTTCAACGAAAGAATCGCAAAAGAAAAAAGCCGCCAGTCGTTAAGCAACCGTCGAACTGAACAAGTCTCTTGTCCTTCGAAACTCCTTTTGAACCCTGTAACCCATTGAATCTCAACAAATAACCCGAATGTATCAGGGTCTGCTTGATAGTCTTACTGACGAGTCCACACAGATAGACCCGGGACGAAACACAACAAATAGGTACACACCATTTCTTATAAATCTCCTGCCGATCTTTCAGCCGGACTCGAAATAGTCACCGATGAAACCGGTCGGAGGGGCTATCCCTTGGAAGAAAGTAGAGAGCACGTCGGGAAAGGAATCGGACGTCAAATTAGGCTCCGGGAACGAAGACGTTCGTTTGCCTCCAGTTCCTGCCATTACCGTCGTTTTTGCTCGCTCCAGGTCGTTACGAGATGTTCGACTACGCGATTACCTATACCTGACTAGTCGATGATCTGTCCTGGTCATTTGGCACTTTCATCGTATGCCCGTACCGTATGACACACGACTATACCCTGTCATGAGATCTCCCACGTAAAGCTCACCCGCTGATGCTATCACGCTGACGCTGGACCTAGGTGTCATTTTTCGGTAAAGATCCTGAACCAGATCCCCATTTCCTCTTCCCTTTCTTGATATGTGACCAAGGTCTTCTAACTTCAACGAAGGAATCGCAAAAGACAAAAGCCGCCAGTCGTTAAGCAACCGTCGAATTGAACAAGTCTCTTGTCCTTCGAAACTCCTTTTCGAACCCTGTAACTCATTGAATCTCAACAAATAACCCAAATGTATCAGGATCTGCTTGATAGTCTTACTGACGAGTCCACACAGATAGACCCGGGACGAAACACAACAAATAGGTACACACCATCTTCCCTAGCCTAAACCCAAAGTATTTTACTGTGAGTGTGCGAAGAAATTTATACCATACATGTGCCCACACAGTCAGTTGGATGGGGTATTTAGGTCCCTACACCCTTTGCGTGGTCCGTGGTTTGTTGTGCGTGGGGTGCCTTGTGCGCAAATAGGGTGTATAAACGATGCATTCAAATTTGGTATGCCTGCCCTAGTGTGCGGTGGTTTGCCGTCTTGACATAAAACTTGACGCATTGAAAGAGACTTTTGTCTACTGAGCAGAGACGCACAGGATTGTGCGGTGACGCGTCATTCGAGGCTTTTTGTGTAAAATACTTAAAGGAAGTGTTTTATGTAAACTTCAAGTAAAATACCTAATAAATAACACGACAAAGATGGTGGGACCGTATCTCACTTTTTCAAAGTGGTTAAGATATACATCACTTATGAATACACATTTTAGTGGAAAAAAAAGGAATAAAGAATAATGGTAAGTAGGAGCAAACTATTAAAAAGGTCTAGGCTTCGACATTTCAGTTTTCCATACATTCCATGGAAAATGTTCAATGTTAAGGGTGTCAGTAATAGGAGCTGAAGAAACGTAAAATCCTATATTTATTTAATTTACTTCGTGTATGAAATTTGTAAAGTGAAATACGTAGTAATTTCCTATATGAAACTATGTAAATTACCTAGGATATTTTATTTACCTAATTTTGGAGATGCCCAGGGTAGATAGGTGATTCGTTGTTCGTGGTGTGTCGTTCACTTCAGTTCAGTCGCCGAACACTCGTGACACGGACTGCATGCAATATAGGATGGGGCGAAGGAAAAACTGTTCATTTTGTTAACAAAATTCATAACTACCTGCGTTTCAGTTTTTTCATACATTCCATGGAAAGTTTTGAATTTTAAGGGTGTCAGGAATAGGAGCTGAAGAAACGTAAAATCCTATATTCAGTTAATTTACATCAAGTATGAAATTTATAAAGTAAAATACATAGTAATTTACTCTATAAAACTATGTAAATTACCTAGGATATTTTATTTACCTAATTTTGGAGATGCCCAGGGTGGTTCGCAGTTCGTGGTGCGTCGTTCACTTCAGTCCAATCGCCGAACACTCGTGGCACAGATTGCATGCAATACCTGTATAGAATGGGATGAAGAAAAAACTGTTTATTTTGTTAACAAAATTCAAAATTACCTGCGTTTATTGAATCCTCCGAGTAAAGGTTAAAGTGAATAGAAATAAAATCTAAAATGCATGTCAAGGTATTGCAGGTGAGATAAAAGTGGACATTATGTTGTTGAGAAGGATCAAGTAGAATTTATTTCAGAAATTAAAGAATTGCAAAAGAAAAAGGAACAACGAATCAGGCACCACACATAGTGTATAAGTACCTTTAAATTGACGAGAAAGGGACGTCACTCTCGTTTATGAAACTTTTCTTTAAACCGAGTGCAACGAATCGTTTGACATTTTATCTCGTGAATATGAAGGCGCTAAGGAAACTCTTGACACCCAAAATATTCATTTCTCTTTGAGTATTTTTAGAAAGAGTTTTTTAATTTTTTATCAGAAATGAAATTTCATGGATGTCAGGACCTTCTTTAGGGCCTTCGTATTCATGTGGTAAAATTTCAAACGATTCGGTACACCGAGTTCGGAGAAAGGAATCATAAATGACTGATCTCTCGGTTGCCCTTTTCACATTACCTCAAGGATAGTTTGAGAAGGAGGTATATAATGTAAAATAGAATTGTGAGTATCTAGACACGTTGTGTAGAACATAATCGTGATGTAGCCGTAGATTCGGTCGTGTTACAAGCGTGGATGCATATTTGTAATCTATATAACCTTACAACCTGTACTTTTGTTATTAAAATATCAATTTCCATGCGTCATCAATCATCCTTTCAACCGATCAATGGTATTGATGCATGGATCTGTACCATAAATTGTTGTAAAATCCTGAACAGCTTAACGGATTGATTTGAAATTTTTAAAATATATCAACTACTCCCCTAATAGCACAAAATATTTGTCCTATATTTTCTATATATTTAACGAATATCTTACATTTTGGAAATATTGAGTTGATGCATAAGTCACTGCGCATTTTTTCAAATATATAAATGCGCGCAGAAATTAAATTTTTTTTT
>NW_019394530.1:0-81688 GCF_000612105.2 Orussus abietinus | reverse complement strand
GCCGTGCTAGCTTGACGCACCTCGTTATCGATACGTTTCAACGGTCCTGCTATCTTCCTCTCATACTTTTCGTTGTTCCTTAAAGTTCAAAAGATGCCATTGCTCGTAATGACTTCTATCCTGTTTTTCAAGTTATATTACTTATAAGTATAAATGCTGATATACATAATTTCTCCTAGTATAAATATGTGAGAACTACTATATATATGAATAACCTGGTGTTATCCTCTTTGAAGTGCGGTAGAACTATGCTATTATTTTTAACGAAATAAAACGCTTAAGAATAATCACAGTTCCGTTCAATACGCTAATTTAAGCAATTAGAATTACACGTTGAACGCACATGGTCTAATTGCGATATTTTGAATAAATTAGCTTCAAGGCATAACTACCCCACTTATATCAATCACTCTCCATTAATAAGCTTTATTTATAGTTGCATATTTTTTAATTCACTGTCAGTGTTTTGTAATACTCTTCTTCTTCTTTTTTTTCGTTGTCTTTTGCAACGTCAACTTCTTTGATTATTGCCCGTTATTAAATAATTCTCTTCTTGTTAAATAATTTATTACTTTTCCGAAGGAGCTTGTAATTATATATACATTTTTCAATAAGTTTACTACTATTTGACCCTCTCTTTACTTGTTTGATTTATTCACCATTTATTAACGAGTATTCGTAAGCTGTTAAAATCGTTGTTAAGAAGAAATGTGGACGCTCTAAATAGGGCCACTATACTCTCAATGTCTCGTTAATTACTTTTCTCAGAGAGTTCATAATGACATATATATATATTTTTTTTTCAATAAGCTTACTACCATTTGAATTTCTCTTTACCTGTTTCATATATTCACCGTTTATTAACGGGTCTCCATACGCTGTTAAAATCGTTGTTAAGAAGAAATGTGGACGCTCTAAATAGGGCCACTTTATTCTCAATGTCTCGTTAATTACGACGTTGCCTTCATACCCACCGCATTCCGTCACAATTGAGTCTTCGCATTGGGTTTTTTAAGCGTATTATTCCTCCTAACTTAACCGCGAAATGCACTCGGTATTAAGATTAATGTGCAATAAAAATTCGGACCCGTCGATCTTTAAGTATCGAGAAGTCGTTATGTACGTTTCTTCGATTGAAGTACCCATTAATGTACATTGTATATTACGTCACTGTACGATTCCATTATAACGCGGGCGGTGGAATATCAGAAGTATTATTTTTTTTCTTCCATACGTCAGATTACCGTATTTCATGATATAGAATGCGTTGTATTACTTTTCATTTATTGACAACACAGGACTCTACCGGAAAACCGAGAGTAGCTTATCACTGGGCGACTCCGTTATCAGCGCTCTTCCGACCGAGTTCAATTCAATGCTATTGCGGGTCTATTTTCAACGCAAGAAGACCGTATCAGAATGTACTTCTGTTGCATTATCATCTTGCAGTGTTTAATGGCAAGCGGAATGGTCCCCGTTTGCGGTTGCTACGGATAATAGTCTAATTGCCTGTTAACTTTGTACTACAAACCGTAAAGATAAAATGGCCTCGTTACTTATTCGCCGAACCGTTATCGGAACACTGCAATCGTGTTATCATTCACGCTTTACCAAGTCATTTTTATAGAACTATTGTGTTCTTCCCTCTCCTTTTTCCCCCCCACTAAATTCATCCTTTTTTTCTTCGGTGATCTTCCTTTTCTGTTTGTACAAGTATTATTTTTTAAATGGAGGAGGGGGTATTGTTATCAACAATGCCCCTATTTGTGTTAGTACTCTGAAAAAGAAATTTCAATATTTCGACATAAATTTCGCGAAGGACGTAACTTAAAGAAAAATCCTATAATTCAGTTTGGTTACATTAATTTATTACAAAATTAAAGTAGACAATCGTAATGTACGATAGGTTGATTAATCTGGAATTTATGAAACAGTCAACATATGACCCTTTGATAACTTAACTGGAATCAAAAAGCTCTTTTATGATCGTGTATGAATATTTTTATCTTTATGTACTCGCAATGAGTGTCAAGTACGGGATATCCTATAATGCAATACCCTATTAGTTTGTATTATAACTTCAGAAATACGGAATTGTTGTATTATATCCTGTAGCGAATTTTACGGATCCTCAGTCGCAGAAATAATCGCCGGGAAACTAATCAATTCGAAGAGCTGGAAATGACTTGTAACGTATTGTTTCTTTTCTTCTCGATTCATTTCTCCTTTAAATAATCCATTTTCAAGATTTTGGAGATGCCTTATAATAACCTGACGCAGTTGCAAAGAAAATAGAAAAGAAAAAAATTGGTTTTAAAAAGATGGAGTGATAATTTATGAGACACTTTGTATCTGTTGCGCGACTCGGCTTACTGAAATTACGGGGACAAGAACTTTCGCAGTTGCAAAGAAAATAGAAAAGAAAAAAAATGGTTTTAAAAAGATGGAGTGATAATTTATGAGACACTGTGTAGTTGTTGCGCGACTCGGCTTACTGAAATTACGGGGACAAGATTTTTCGCAGAAACAATAGGTAATCGTTTTCAAGGTAATACTTTTTCTGGATACTCTTCTCGGCACGAGATTCAGAAGAAAGGTTGAGAGAAAATCAAGGACCGCCAAGTGGGGACGAAAGTCCAAGAAAAGTTGTGGGCGTATTCCTTCGCTCGGCCGAGTCGCCTGTAAATATATCCCGTGGTTTCTGGCCTCGTTCTGACTCATCGTCCCCAAGACCGGAGGTTGTCTCTTAACGTGAAGTCAGTCGCCCAATGTGAAACGCTCTTCCGGTTGATTTTATATCGAATTCCAATTTCTACCGACTGTCCTTGTAAATGGGCGCTTTCGCAAACCGTCCAAACTTTCGGCATATGCACATTTTTCTATGATTTCTACAGAGTCAGAGGGGAAAATATGGTAAATACATTCACCAACGATTGCGGGAGAATGCTGGCTTGTCCTGTATCCAACACGTGCTTTTAGAGAAAAAATTTAGTTGCAGCTAAACGTCACAGATGGCGACGCTGGTTCGTCAGAATATAAAGAATCATAAATTCATGGGATTTCGGCAGTTTTACATCGATCTTTTCATCATTACTTTATCGAAATGACACATAGAATCCTTCAGTTTATATAATTCTCAACGTAGACTGTAAAAGACTTCAACGTAAATATAAATGTCGGTAATGGGACGCGCCAGATTATGTTGCCACTTGAGCTTTCAAAACGGTATTCCCACCAAAAAAGGTATAGATGAATTTGACTTTATCGACGTCGATTAAATTTCTTAGCGCCTTTCGTATCCTCTTAAATCCTAGCCTGGGAACTTGGGATATGATGTGAAGCAAGAGTGGCACCGTTCCGCAATTGAAGAAGTGTACGTCGAGTCGTTCAGTGATTACTCAACGCTTCCCAGCTTCTGTTCGCTATCTGGAACAAGACGTGACAGGGTTGACAAGAGTGACTTCTCTTGGGCACAAACAATGGGGCGTCGGAGCTGGAACGTCCGATTGGTTAGATCCAAAAGCAGTCCTCTCGTTGCTTTTGTCACGCTGTGTCACGGCTTGTAAATGGACCTCTGGCAATGGTGCTCCTTCATCTAGATCAATGTACGATAGGTGCAGCAACATTAGATGTTGAATTATTGTCGAAAAGTTGATCCCATTTATTGATCATATTTAGGTAGGGTTGCTCAATATCCAAGGCCGGTAAAAGTACCCGGTTCGCAAAAGTCTGCAACATCCAAAAGTCGTGCATATCTGACAACTGTATGTATCGTTTAGCACGATGAAAGGAAACCGTAACTATATCGCGGTAATTACGAGCATTTTTTTAAAAGTATAATTGTATCACCATTTCGTCACTTTATGATAAAAAACACGCTTTAGTCTCTGATTTGCACTTTTGTTTTTAGATGTTGCGGTTCCTTTATTGACAGATTTGTCTACTAGAGAAATTCAGAATTGAGTTGTGCCGTATTTCAAAATTCGATGACATTTTCCGTGCGCCGTTTTTCTCAGGGTGTTACCTCTCTACCTCTACGGTACAGATCCGCGTTAACCCTTTCGTTACCTTGGACGAGATATCTCGCGACCCAATACTGGCCGATTAACGCTTTTGACGAGATATCTCGCGACCCGGTAGTAGCCGATCAACGCTTTTGACGAGATATCTCGCGACCCAATACTGGCCGATTAACGCTTTTGACGAGATATCTCGCGACCCAATACTGGGCCGATCAACGCTTTCGACGAGATATCTTGCGATCCGGTAGTAGCGGATTAACGCTTTTGACGATAATCTAGCTTAATCCGCTACTACCGGATCGCGAGATATCTCGTCAAAAGCGTTGATCGGCTACTACCGGGTCGCGAGATATCTCGTCAAAGCGTTGATCGGCCAGTATCGGGTCGCGAGATATCTCGTCCAAAGCGTTAATCGGCCAGTATTGGGTCGCGAGATATCTCGTCCAAGGTAACGAAAGGGTTAAATAGAGAAAAGATCTCGTAGAGTGCGAGAAGATTTCTGGCCATCTCCGATGTACCTAGGCAATTGCTAGCAGTCGAGGGGCAACGTCTCGTCGAGAGTACCGGTACCCTCGAAAGCTGTAACTCGAAAAAAGGAGGAGGCATCGTTGGAGAGTAAAGACGTGAGTCACGGGGCTCGAGGCAATTACGCGTCTACGGTCCACTTACTGCTTACTGCTATATCACTGTACGGTTGTATCGCTATATCGCCGTATCGGCGTATCGCCATTGGTTCGGTCAGACCAGCCGGTGGTGGTGCCGTCTAGAGTCGGCGTTGTCCATGGCCGTGAGTACCACCACTCGGATCCTCCGTTTCACGGTACACTTCTTCGGAGGAACTGGTTCTCCTCGTCCGCCGATAAACCACGGGAGTTTCTCCGGTTTTCTTGCTTTTTGCCCGGACTCGAGGTACGGATGCGCGCAAATGCAGAACCGTGAACTTCGTTTCACGTCGACCGTCTTCTGTTTTCCGTAAACATTCAGTTTCGCGGCATCGAACCTCGAGAAATCCTCTCGGCGGGTCGTTCTTCGTTTTCACGGCCGCTTTTTATCTCCGGAATATGTTAATCCGATAGCAGGGACAGTTTGCTCGATGGGGACGAGTCATTAGCGACACCCCGCATGGGTGGTATTTAATATGGAATTATGTTAATTGTACCTGTTTACAAGAGGCTCTAAGATAGGTGTCGTTTTTAACAGTATATGATGGCTGATTATTGTCGTGGGCATAAATTCTGTAACACCCTGTATAGATTGGTGGGCTTTCTGTGTCTATTTCAAGCTTCCCTTGTCGAGAATCGATTTTTGATAGGCGGAATTGTGGAGTTGAAGCGATGGCTATCGATAACTAAGAGACAATAGAAGGTGATAATAGTTGGGTGCGATGTCTGTCACCGATCGAAATCAAGACCTACGAAAGCGGGCGAAAATTTCATCTTCTGACCTTATTTTATCAATAAGAGACAATGGGTTGTGATAATAGTAGGGTGCAATGTCTGTCACCGATCGAAATCAAGACCTACGAAAGCGGGCGAAAATTTCATCTTCTGACCTTATTTTATCAATAAGAGACAATGAAACGTGATAATAGCAGGAGGTGAAGTCTATTGTCGATCGAAATCAAGATCTACGAAAGTGGGCGAAAATTTCATCTTCTGACCTTATTTTATCAATAACTAAGAGACAATAGAACGTGATAATAGTTGGATGCGATATCTATCACCGATCGAAATCAAGATCTACAAAAGCGGGTGAAAATCTCATCTGGTCATATTCTAATGTAAGCAGTTGCTACTTGACGTTAATCCTTATCAATAGGTATAGTTTGTTTGTATAATGCGTTTACATTAAATGGTAATTTTATTTCGCCATTAAATATATTTGTACGTCTAAATAATTACATAGTCCAATTTAGTTATTTAGAAGAGCTCGTTCAATTAAGTCGAACCTCCATCGGACAATTTTTTGACGTGACATTTCCGTCTCAAATAATTCATCCTTACGACTTTAAAGTTATATCATCGTTCAGAAATAGCCCGTCTTGTCCATTACATTATTGCTCACGATAAATCGAGTTTAGTTAGCTGACATCAGCTATTCTTGGGTTCGACCTCGTTTTTCCGATTTATGCCTCGTACTCCGTATTCTTACATATCACTGATATCATTTGCAAGGTCGGTAAGGTAAAATATGTCCATAATTGTTTATTCTTTTAAGTTTTAATCTGAAAGGATTATTTCCACCATTTTGAGATGTCATTTCCCTAAAGCGGACACATCTTTTTTAAATCGCGTCGAACAATACACTTTTGATCTCCACCTAACAATAAATCCTATTCAAATAACAGAAAAAAAAAACACGTTTTAATGCTTGCTTTAAAATATTGCCCTGACTTGTCTTTGTAAATTTATTTGTCACGAAAAATTATGCGCCTTCACGTAAATGTCAGTGCCATCCTTTGTTGACGTTACCCGGATGCTACTCTAAAAGTAACAATAAAAAAGCTTCGTCAGTCACTCGTGAGTGTTGCCGCCTTCAATAATTACTACAAATGTCTGCAGATGATAAGGTCTCATAATTGATATTTATTGAAAAACAAAACGAAACGGAGATGGCGTGTAATGAATTAAATATATTTTAGTTATCAGTCGATTGCAATTCTTTTCAATATCGGTAGTGCTTCTATATGTAAGACATGCAATCTTTCCGTTCCATAACGGTATAAAGTGCATTTTTTAATGGGACTATTACCATTAAAAACATGTTGCGTGTCGAATGCGAGATGCATTTACAGGTTATGCTTCCACACAGCTTGTAGCTTGTCTGACATTCGACACGCGATATTATTATCGTTATTACCCTTTTTGCCGTTATCTTTTTTACATTGTAAGGAAAATATAATACAGTGTGCGTGCCGTTGCAGGGCTGGACGTGACCGTCAATTTTTGAATTTCTTTGGTTGACTTGCAATGACTGCATTCAGAGTTTTCTCGACTTTCCCACATTACACAGTTTCATTTTTTGTCAACTTTGTTTACGTCTAAATGCGTTAAAATGAACAACGAACCACCGAAAACAATTCAATTTAAGCTTGACAAGATCTGTTCCAAAATTTTAACAGCATTTAATGTAACATAAATACTCTCATTTTTAAAATAATTAATAGACGTAAAGTATACACGGCAACATTACGCACGTGATATCGTGCATTTTGTAATTTCATTTAGGTGTTCTACATATTCGGTGTTACTGTTTTTTACATCATTGAGGTGATACGAAAGTGGCGACTGAGAGGTCAATGGTTTATATGTAATTTATCCTATCTGGATGCATTGAATCGCTTGAAATTTCATCACATGAACACTTAGGCCATACAGAAGACTCTGACAATCAAGAAATTACATGGTTGTCGAGACCTTCCTTAGGATCTCCGTGTTCACGTAGTATAATTTCAAAAAATTTATTAAGCTCAGTATAGAGAAAAGTTTCATAATCGATCGACCCTTCGGGCGTCCCTTTCATATCGCCTTAATATCTTTTAATTTCTTATATCTTTTCGTTGCTCCGCAGAGCTACTGTTACTTTTCCCATGCTTTTCATTCCTATTAAGAACGGAACAAGAGTTAACAATACCTGGAACCATGTTACAACACGTTCTTCCATTCTCTTGCATTCCTCGTTACTCTTTCACAGTGATTGTTTCGTTTCCCTAGTTTTCCGATTTCTCTTAATTCGGCGAAAATCGGTGAATAACGGCGAGGCCTTCGGCCGTTTGGATGAGAAAAAGGAGGCAAGTTCGTGTAGGCACTGTTAACGCGTGCACTTAGCGCGGCCACCGAAGCGTTGCAAGTAACCTCAATTATTCGTCGGGAGTGTAAGTGCGATCTCGCCTCCGATGATGTTCCCGCGACTTTCAATTACTCGCGTGCTGTTTTGCGGTCAGCGTTTGCGATTCGCTCGATTTGCGCGCTTCTTCTCAATTCGATACGAACCACTTATTCTACGTGATTAAGATCGAGGGGTTTGAAGCGTCGCTTTAGTCGATAGGGTTGCTTTCGGTAAAAAGTGCCTCGCAGGTACTCGTTGAATCCGTAGACTTCAATATTCCAATTAACTACCCTGTTAAAAGTATTTAAAAAAAAGACTAAAAAACCTATTGGTTATAACAGGGGCTGGCGGGTTTAATTTCGAGCACTAGCCTCCCTCGAGTATCGAGCGATACAGGTCATACGAGTTCCGATCTAACTGACCTAAACGCGACGCAAGTGCGTGCGTGGGCCGGCGCGAAGCCCTGTTATCTTGCGAACGTGCTAAACCGGAAGTGACGTTCGCCCGCAATTAACCGGACTTCCTCCCTCGCGCTCGGGACACGCTCTAGCGAATAGCCGCACAAAGGGCGCGAGCGAAACGCGTGCGATTGGCTTCCTCAAACTTTTCAGAGCTGACCGACACCCGCCACGTGACGTCACCGATAATCGATTGATCGGCCTTCGAGTTGGCCCGAAATGAACGGCCAAGTATCGAAATGGTTAATCCTAGCATCCTTATGAATTTTTGGTTTAGCATTGAATTTTTCTTTTTCCCCCTTTAAAGTCGCATCAACTGCTTTGGTTATTATCGACGCACCGTTGAGTTAAATAGATTGTGCAGGTGAGTAAATCAAGGTGGTCAGGTTTTACGATTCACGTAGGAGGTTAATGTATTTTAGGTATCGGAATGGTTAATTCTAGCATCCTTATGAGAATCAGGTCCCAGCTCATATTTTTATTTAACCCTTTGCGATGATCGTATGGGAAATTTCGAGTCTGTCTCGAATTAGGATCGCAAAGGGTTTTAAAAAAAATGGAAAGGTCGAAGGACCAATGGAGAATTTTATGAGCGCAATGTTGGAAATTATGAATAAAAAAAAGCACTACGTATGAAGTAAACACCAATACATGTCTTTCATAATCAAGGAAAAAAGCGACGTGCATGAAGTTAAATGTTAATGCATATCTTTTTTAAAAAAGGACTAATGTACATCCTTCTTAACAAGGATATTATAAATAGGAAGAAAATTGAGCGAGGGAAATCCCACGTGGTGTTGTAAGAAAATATGGATATTTTTGTTATGGAACAATTTAACTATCCTGGAACATCTTTTTTTTTTTCTTTTTTGATATCCTGTAATTGCAACCTGAGAGGATGCACGTACACGCACGTGTCTGCGTAAAACCTGCCGAGTCTCGACTTTCTCCCTTCGCGTTGTCAAAGACGAGTGTCACTTATGTCATCCCCACTCGAGTCATTGTGCGCCATTGTCAAAGAGCTTTGAAAACTCGACATTCCATGCTCTCCTCTAATCTTGGGTTTTCTCCCAGAGAAGAGGGACAGTCATTTCCCATCCTAAAGAATTGCTTTTTTTTTTTTTCAATTCAGCTTGGGATTATATTGCGTCAAAGTTGTGCAATGTTAAAAGAAAAAAGTTGTGTAAATTAATTTGCCTTTTTTTCAGACTCATGCTATTGAAATTAGCTACTAAATAATAAAAAATGAGCAGCTGAATAGTTTATTAAAACGTTTGGAGTTACTTTCATTTTAATTTCACGTTTCTATGTCTAACGAATTCGTTTCTGTCTTTAAGAAATATTTCGGACGGATTTCGCTCTTTTTTCTTTATTATTAACAAAAAGTATACCGTAAATACATTTTTTTCTATAAAATTCGAGCAGTTTATTTTTAACGTTGTTATTTGTATAAAAATACATTGTTCGTCAAAAAATAAAAAATCCTAAAAATAAAACTCGGGCTAATTGGAGACTATTATGTATCGTTTAGGGTAGCATAGGGAGAGGGTGATTCAATTTTCGTTTAAAAAATACTTTCAATTATCGAGATTGGATCGAAATCTTCTTTTATTATACAAAACGAGATGTGTGGTTATCACATATGCGCAACTTCAACTTTTTGGTGTATTGCCGCTTTCTTGGCGAGCAGTGTATTACACAGTACGATAGTTTTGTTTCATCCAGGATTGAGATTTAGAACAGCCTTGAAGCGTTTGCCGAGGTTCTTTGTGCTATTTGTAGAACAGCAGGGATCTGCACTTTCTCCCTAGTTTTTTCTGAATTTCAGGGCGCTGAAGTAGGAATTGGCTGATTGACATTTGTTTATTGATCGCATTGCGGATTAGTGGTGGAGTCGGGTTTTATTCTCCTGGCCCGGTATTATCGTCAAATAAGTCCAATTTATTACTATATCTTTGTAAGAAAGGAATTTAATTTATTAACTTTATGTGAAGTTAGGATCATTACGATACGGAAAAGGAACGTTCTTGTAATCCTTGAAATTTCATAACGATATGTTCATTGGTGTATCTTGTCCGATTGATCGGTGACGTCGTTGATCGACATTTGTCTTTTCTAAATCACGCAACACTCATCATCGATTTTACCGACCGTGATTAGCGCGATATTTTTATTAACAATGATCAATTAATCTCGAGTGGTATTCGCGTTGTACCGTCAAAAGTTATAATAACCCACGATAAAAATCTATCGTTTGATAAGCATTCGAAGTCGAGCGAGAAACTCTAATCACCCAAATTGGATAAGGGTTAATTCGAACCGGTCCTTAAGATGAACATTTCAATTAAAATCCATAATCAAGGATTAACGCGCGATTAGAGTTAATCGTCGGTTAGTCTAACTTGCGACGGTTCACGCGAACGTCGCTAATCCGAGGTCAACTAATCCAGAAATTTCGCGACAATGGCGCTCGATGAAACCCTTAGGCTCTAAATTGCTTCTTTATGTCTCTCTCTTCCATTCCTAATCCCCGAAATGCCGTTTCTCTTCGGCTTCTTTCTCGCCTTTCAACCATTTCGCAGACGCGTGTCTACTTTTTCACAGGTCTGATACCGCAGACGGGGGAATGCAAATCCCTCTTCGGTTGGTTCCGGGGCCCGATTAAACCCCTCGTAGATTCGGTTTCGGGGGTGCAGACGAGTCGAGTGGGTCGGGGAAGCGAAGAGAAGCGAAGAGAGCAGAGTCTCGTCTCGGCGCATTAGGGTCGGCGACCGCCCCTAATGTGGCTTCTCGATGTCTCTCACTTGCGTATCCGCCACAACCCCACCTCGGCCATTCCTCGTTTCCCATTCTTCTCCGTTTGCCGTTATTCAATATCCATTCGCGCTGCGGAATGGTGACGCGCGTGCACTTGGCCGGATTCCGAGTTCGGGCTCTCGGTGGGAGTGCTTTCTTCTCCTGATCGAGTTCCCATCGGTAATCAGGGAGGATATTCTCTCGATGATATCGCAACCATGTATATAGGCGACGCAAGAGAGGTTGTCCTACCATCTTAGGGATTGTGCGAAAAATTCGAAATTAGGTTCTTCTCGGAGCAATTAATTGGCGATTAATTCCCATGTGAAGAAATAGTTCCATTCTCCCATTTTTTACGTGGTCATACTGGGGCGACATAAGAGGGGTTGGCCTACCACCTTAGGGATTGTGCAAAAAATTCGAAACTAGGTTCTTCTCGGAGCAATTAATTAGCAATTAATTCCCACTTGAAGAAAATAATTCGATTCTTCCATTTTTTACGTGGTCATACTGGGGCGACATAAGAGGGGTTGGCCTACCACCTTAGGGAT
Source organism: Orussus abietinus (assembly GCF_000612105.2). Classification (NCBI taxonomy): domain Eukaryota; kingdom Metazoa; phylum Arthropoda; class Insecta; order Hymenoptera; family Orussidae; genus Orussus; species Orussus abietinus. Next base: position 70,033 of record NW_019394530.1, on the reverse strand, counting down.
TGTGCAAAAAATTCGAAATTAGGTTCTTCTCGGAGCAATTAATTAGAAATTAACTCCCATGCGAAGAAATAGTTCGATTCTGCCATGTTTTTCATGTTTCTGTCCTGCGATCAGCAGTAGGGGTGGCGATTCACCCCTTTAGGGGTGAGTAAAAAAATTGAAATTTGGTTCTTCTGCGAGCAATTAATTAGCAATAAATTCTGGTATATAATTAATTGATGAACATTTACTTAATAATGTGTTTCACTTCACCTTAAGGTGAAATGAAACACGTCGAGGAATTTGATCGACGACGATAAAGAAGATTTTTCTAAATACCTACATTGCCGGCCTTCGTTTTTATATCAACAGCTGTGTCGAATTATATTGGTAATAATTTATAGGGTATAAGTGTCAACAATTAAATCGTAATTTTATTAAAAAATGTATGACAGAATGGCGGAATTTATGTCGTATAATAATCGTATATGAAAATACTATTAGAGGGTAAATGTAAAAACATCTTGATTTTTGTTAGCCGCAATATAGCACGATTAAACCGAATATCTCGATGATTGTAAAATTTCCAAAGGCGGGTCGTTAACTTAAAGAGACACAAAAATGGGGAGAGACAAGTTAGTTCTTATTTGCATTCTTGGATGACAGTTTAATTCATGAGTACATATCAGGGTCTAAAGATAGCAGCCCGGAGAAAGCCGATTGGTTACCCTATCACTGGTGGTTGGGATGCGCGCGCGTTCAGAAATAGCTGTGCTCGCTTAGATAATGTTGCAGAGATACCACGACGATGCTCCGGAGAAATGTTCAACTTGCAATCGCGAAAACACGAATCCAAAACACCAATTGAAGGGTTGTTCGCAATCTCCAACAGTCTCATCGTTGAAATTGTCGATATCGTGATTAGGTCATGATATGAGCCTTGAAACATATAATTCGTTCCATAATTCTTTTGCTTTAAAAATATATAAAGAACTTTTAAAACACCATTCATATGTTTACTTTAAAAGTAAGTCGTTTTAATTTGTGTAATCGGAAATCAATGCACGTGACACGTGTCTTTGTCTGCTGTGAATGTTTCTAATATTTCTTGTATGTACATACAATTTTCGCCCGATATTTTATTTATAAATAATTTTAAGTTTTTTGATTATTTTTCATTGTTTTGTTTTACCATTTACTCAGGCCGTTAAGACCACCGGTCTTAATTTTAGTGCAAATCTATTTGGTATGAAGTTAAGTATCCGTTCTTCGTGTATTTTCCTTTTCCGCTTTCAACATTATCCCCTAATTACCCTACTCGCCAAAAAATTGTTATATTAAACAATGCTGAAAGATGAAACTCGTATAAATTGGAGATTAGTATAGGTATCATTTAGGATAATACAAAGAAATGGTTTTTCAATTTTGCTTTAAGTAATACCCGTAATTACCGAGAAGTGGCCGTAGTTTCTTTTCAATGTGCAAAACGATACATGTGAATATTAGATATGCGCAACTTTGATTTTTAAATCATGTCGGTTTTCTGACAAGCATTTTATAATATCTCTTATCGGCATAGTAAACCTATCCCCTGAAAGTATATGTCTCGTCCTAAATCTGAATTTGAAGCATTAAGAGCAACCATAACCCCTGCCTTAATTAACCCTTTGGCTACTAAGAGCGCCTAAAGGCGCCCGACGTTTGGTCCAATATTGCCTGCACGGTCAGACGAATTTCGCCCATATGTCGGAATAGCTCCGTGTTCAAAGGATCAAGATTAATAACATCACTTATTCCTGCTTCCTTAAAAAATGCTTATACCATTCCGCCTTATGTTAATAATACAATTAATAAGTAAATTAAATTGTGACGTACTTCAACACATTTGGAATAAAGTTTAATTAAACTTGTCCTTATAATCCTTCTCAGTGATCCGATTTTCGAGTTCAAAGTTCCTCCTTTTCGAGGAGACTAGTTTCGTGACTAAATATAGGTATGCACCCCATCCTGCCGTAGTTTTGTTCTCTCGCCTTGTTGAAAGTGTTCGTCCCAGACTGCGGGTAAAATTCGGAGGGTGGAGGGCGGCCATGGGAAGGAGTGGAGCTAAAAGAGGATGTCTACAAAGGGTTGACTGAGCAAACCCAGAAGGGTTTCGTCATATTTGTAGTGAACTCGTGTTGTGTGACGTTATTTATTTACCTTGTCACGTGCCGGAATCGTCGAGCCGTCGTTTATGACTTCGACTCCGAAATTATCCTCATTTTTGGTTTGCACTCTAATTCGTCGCTGCTCTAATATCTTTCAGAGATAACATCATTACCCAAACATTTTGCTATGTAATTGCCGACGTGGATCATCTTAAAAAGATTATACTAAACCAGTGGTTTCACAGCTTATTCGTAAAATATGTTTACGATTCATATATTCTTTACATCAATTGCTACCGAGACATCCGAAGGGGAATTATTTTAAGGAGGTGTAACCCAATTTTCTTTTTCAAGCTAAGAAAAAAAGGTGATAACCTGAGACTTTCAAACATTAAACTTCCCATGTTATCCTATTATTTGTTTACAAATTTACTATTTAGATACATATTTTATGAATTAAAATGTTTATAAATTTGCGACTTATAAACAAACTCCTTGGTTACGAGGCTTTGCGGTACAGTGATCAGGGGCTACATTTTTACCGGACAAATCAAACAAGACTAGGAAATTATCGATGCACAGGTATGTGATTTCGAAGTCACATAGCGTTATGGAGGGTTAAGTATCTTTGGGTAGAACTATGGAGAGGGAGCAATTGAATTTAACGAGACAAAGAAAGGAGTAATCGATTATTCTCGTGGCTAATTAATCCTACAATTAGTCGTGCCTTCTCAATAAACGGTTCCGATAAATGCTCATGTTCGTTGGCCTCCGTAGTGGGCGAATCCATCGCAAATTAGCCAGAAGATGGATGAGCTCGGCCAGACGTATTAGCTGGATAATCGTCCACTTCTGCGAACCTAGTTCTCTTCTTCCATCTGTCTACCACAGAATACCGCAGTAACCGTGGAACGTATTCACATTACCAATCGCGTGACATAATTTGAATGTTGAAGCGCGACTGCATATCCCCATTGTATAACGCGAAAAAAAAAAACGTTCCAATTTCCATTCTTTCGATTTCTGACAGGATATTTCGTTTCACGGATTCATACATCTTTTTCCGAACTCGTTGAAACTGCCGTCTAAAAAAGTCATGAAACCAAGAGGACTAAACATCTTGGACAAATATTTTTCTCCTGGATATTTTATTTCAATCATACGTGGTTTTCATGAAAACTTCCGCGCGGGCTTTAAGGCGATACGAAAGTGACGATTTCGTATATGAAACTATTCTCCGACCTGGGTACACCGAATGGTTTGAAATTTGACAACCTTATATGCAGGCCCTTAAGAAGGCCCTGACACTCATGAATTCTCTCTTTTTTATTTATTTATTTATACACGTATTTGTTTTAAAACTTGAATGTATACAAGCCTGTATGAAAAAAAAGAAAAAAAAAAAACGCTCTTTCTACATCTACAGATTATGCTTCAGCGCACAGAACGGGAATTATCAGGTCGTGGCTTATATGTATAATCTCAACCAATGGGAACAAATTACAATAGTTATTAATTCACATTCATTTAACGTAATCTTTTAAATGAGTCTATTTGAATAATTTAAATAAAAAAAAATCATTATTTTCATCAACTCTGCCCAGTTCGGAGAAAAGTTTCATAAACGACCGACTCCACGGATGCCATTTGCATATCATCTTACGAGTCACGGAGAGATGATCACGGCGTCGCCATCTGTTTGATGAGGCATTGCTTATCGAGCATCAAACACTCATATCTTTCTGGGCTTCTAGGGAGGCTTCCGAATTCATTGGTCGTGCGCGCGCAGAATGCGCCTACATTCTGCGCATGCATTTTTCCCATACACTCTGCGCATCAATTCTGCGCATACACTCTGCGCAGAGGATGCACGTGCTACGGGTGGCACTTCCTTCTCAGCCTCGGACGCGAACGCACGCGTTGGCTTCACCCTCGAGTTTCGAGGAGCGACACGGCACTACGATTTATTGCTAGACCGAATGAACAGTCGAGGTATGCGTTTTAAGGTGATGAGAAAGTGGCGTCGAAGAGGTTTTGTTTATAAAACTTTTCTCCCAACTCGGTTTACCGAATAGTTTGAAACGTTATAACGTGAATAGGGAGACTATAAGGAAGGTCCTGAAACTCATGAAATTTCAATTCTTTTCAAATTTGTATATAGGTATTTTGGAAATAGTTTATAAAAAATGAAATTTCGCGAGTTTCAGGACCTACCTTAGGGTCTCCATATTCACGTTTTAAAGTATGAAACTTCAATTGTTAATTATAATATTAAAGTATGAAATTTCAATTCTTTTCAAATTTGTGTATAGGTATTTTAAAAATAGTTTATAAAAAATGAAATTTCGCGAGTTTCAGGACCTATCTTAGGGTCTCCATATTCACGTTTTATGGTATGAAACGATTTGAGACACCCAGTTCTATGAAAAGTTTTATGAACGATTGAGCTTTCGGATGCCACTTTCACATCCCCTTAAGCGTGGCAAATTAATCCGGTCCCTTCTTCTTCCGTAGGCACTGTCTCGTGGGTCAAGCCGAAGCAACAACCGCGTTGTTTCCTCGGTTCTCGAAGTATAAAACCGACGTATGACGTGGCCGTTTCGGTTGCGTAAGGTGACGCTTCAACGGGTCGTGGGATCGCTTAAACCTGATTAGTACCCATCCTCCCACCTCCATTGTTCGAGGCTTAACAGCCAGGAAAGTCGACGATTAAAGAGCGAATCTTGAGATTTCATCGGCGTAATGATCGTAGGGTAGGGAAACGGCGTAATCGGTTGATTTCCAGGCGTAATTTCATTGTTACTTTCGGGTTCTTTTCGAAGACATAAAGGGGTAGTTTCGCGGGAAAAAACGCAAATTGTATTCCGCAGACATTACAATTACGGTAATACGATAAAAGTTAACATTTGACTCCAGGATGTGTGAACAATATTTAAGTAACCGATTTTATTCTCGAATTCGTTCTTCGTTTACAAGGGTCTCGTAAGGCCACTAACCTTGTCATAAGTTACCAAATTTATCCATCTATTTTTGCCCCCTATTTTACTAAATCCAAAAAGTAGAGTTATCCTTGATTCGTGGCGTTTCAGACAGTTTAGTCCAATACCCTTAAAAAAAGGTGTATTCGAATCAACTGATTTTCAGGGGATTTCACTTCACCTCCGTCTTGAATAGCTCGCAGGCCATGAAGATCCATTTATCTGTTGTAAAAAATAATTTCAGGGCATTTGGTAATATTTCTGTTCTCTCCAGTGATATGCCACGTAGCCTCTTTGTTCACTAGCCCCTTCAATCGTATTAAGAAGTTCGCTCCGTTTTGAATGGCTTGCAGGCCACGGAGATCCGTTCATACGTAGTCACCCATTCCCTGGTATTCAAGATTCATGGAGAGTTGGCATTCGAGAGGGGTGCCATAATGCGGAGGTCCCACCCTCTGTTCAAACAAGAGGACTTCGAATGCCTTCGAGGGAGCAAACTGGGCGCGAACGGTTCGCCGTTCACCGACCGATACTCCCGATCCTTAAGATCCTTTCAGCTCTAATGATCCCGGGGTCCTTATCCCTAATTTCTCCGGTTGCTTTCTACAAATTATACCGCTGACGTCATCGACCCTCGACTTTGCTCCCGACGGTCAAAGATCGTTCGCACTCTCGATAGGGCACTCGTGCATATGCTGCTCACCCAGACGGTTCGTTCTCTTTGATATCGAACCTTCGACCGGAAATTCATCGCTTCGCTTGTCGCCTAATGGCTCTCTTTTCTTTTCTTTTTCGAGGAGCTTGAGCCAGAGACGTATCTCGGGCGGTTCTTCGGATATCCGCCATTCGCCCTACATGAAACGTATTTAGCTGTTTCGATCTTCGTTCTTCCATTAACTCGAGGGCAGATTTTTCATTGCAGGGAATTTTGCTAATTGCGTGATTGTAAATAAAACTGCCAGGAGATGGAAAAATTGGAAGACAAAATGTTTCGCCGATTGTTCTAAGTTGGAAAAATTGGAAAACAAAATGTTTCGCCGATTGTTCTAAGTTGGAAAAATTTGAAGACAAAATGTTTCGTCGATTGTTCTAAGTTGGAAAAATCGGAAGACAAAATGTTTCGTCAATTGTTCTAAGTTGGAAAAATTGGAAGACAAAATGTTTGGTCGATTGTTCTAGGGTTAAACAGAGAGTGTTACTAATCGAAGAGAAATGGTACAGAGGATTGGAGACCCGTCACCGCTCGTGTCCGGACAAACTGCACTTGTTTTTTTCCATCGTAACAAAAAACTGTGTATGCATTCCGAGATCGAGTCGCCATCCGAGACGATGCATTTTTGCTTACGCATGTGCACACGCATAATCAGTCGCACTCAATCGGGTATAGCGTGAAGTTGCTGCGTAGTTCTCGAACACAGGACCTCAAAGTACATTCCATGATTCATCATGAAGAAAGCGCATAAAGAAATAACTCGTCTTAACCCTTTAGCTACTAACGGTGACTATAGTCACCCAACGCCTGGCGCTCGCTAAGAAGTATTTTTTTTATTTTTAATTTATTAGATATTGCCGTATGGAATTCTTATTCTTTATGTAAGTACAAAACACCCAAAGATATTTCTATAGCGGCTTTTCATCTTGAATTAATAAGACAAATATTACGGAAATACCATAAAGACGATTGTAGACAAAGCGCTCCTTGATCTGCGGATAAACATTCTTTTTTTAGGCTTAGACCCTTCCCGGTGATTTACCCTACCGCGAAAACGAATCGAAAAAGCGGATTGAGAAAGGGTATGGTTTGTGTTAAAAATGGGGTGCAACGACAAACGCATTACCAATGTAAGATGTGTGACGTAGGACTTTGGGTATACCCGCGCCTTGTATCTTTTCATACGAAATTGCATTATTAAATTATATTTTCTAGTTGCATTATAAATAAACTTATCTTTTATCTGTTATCTAACATTCTGCACGAAGAAGAATATGAATTCGATGCATCTTTATAAGATGCTCTCTAACTTCACCTCTTCGAATTGCGTTTCATTGGACATTCGGCTGAATTTATTTATTGATGACATTTAATCGAAGACTAGTCAACAAGTATTCTAAGAAAATTAATACGGATAGTTAACAAGTTACGAATCGCCCAGCTTTGTAAAAAGGGGTCTTGTTTGTTCTTTTGCAACGCACGATGAAATGTAATTTTCGAAGAATTATGAACGGTACGACATTCATTTGCAGGAATATCGAGATAGGTTTCACTTGGAATGTTAAATGTTATTGTTGTTAATGTTAATTGTTAATGTTAAAATTTTAAAAATCACTCGAAAAGGGAAGGAAATTTGATTTTTGACGCCCATCGATGTAAAAAAAATAGAAACGTTATTGTATGCCCGTGATGTAATTTCTGACAAATTCCTTACCGCCTTCTTTTATAAAGGGTTCCTTCCCACGTTTTTAGAAGGGAGTTGTACCCTTCATAAAGCTGCGACACCTGATGCTTACCGAGCTTAATCGCGTGCACAAGGGGGCGAGTGATAAGAAGCTTACCGCGATGAGATTCATTTTAACACGAGTCTTAAAATACAAGCCATAAGAATGTTCTTGGTGTACCAGAGACTGCTAATCCATTTAAGCTCGGTTTTCACGTTACATTTCTTCCTTAGATCCCACAAGTGAATCCAACATGTCTGCAATCTACTCAAGTTATAGAAACCTCTGTACTTTTTATATCGAATCGTTTCATAAATGAGTCCAATTGCAAAAATGAATGCGTTATAATTCTAACTGAACTTATTTACGTTATAATCCGATATATCAAATGATTTCTCATTTGTACAACTCTGCTGAACTAATTGAACGCACATGCAATGACTCGTATTCCCCCCCCCTTTTTTTTTATAGAAATGTTAACTTATCTTCGTAAGCCGACATTCAATTTCTATTATACAATGTTATGTAATAACGAGGTCGACGATAAGTACCTCCTAACTGATACAAAAAAAAATGTAACACCTAATAGTCAAAGTTATCCATACCCGATAACCACATTTAGCATAATGGCGGGAAACTACGGTCATATCGGTAATTATAGGTATTTTTAAACTGAAATTGAATCGCTATCTCTGTACATTATACTAATCGATATATGTTAGTCTCTGATTTGCACGATTTTCATTTTTTGGCAGTCGCGAATTTTTGCCGATTTTTAGGCTGTGGGATGGAAACTCATTAATTAATTCAGGTGTTAAGTAATTTAATTGGGTAAATACAAGGTATCAGTATTCAAGTAGAACGTTTCGTCGTGCTCTTGGATGTTATTTATGCGTTCGCGTAATCTGGGTTAGAATAGACGAAGGTGAGTAATCTCTGCCAAGGACAACGACCATGCGTGTAACGAGCTTCCATTAAAGCGCGTTATTATAGAACAGGTGATTTGGCAGTGATGGGCCCAACTTATTGTTCTCAAATGTAACGACCTTTTCACTCGCAATAGACATACGTAAGCCCGGAAGTTGCAATTTTAACGACGATTTACCGAGTGCTTACGCAAAACTTTTTGCATTGCCATTAAGAACGTGTTAGTTATAAATCTTATAGAATTCTGAGCGAATACAAAATAAAATACACTGGTAGCCATTCAAATCGCTGCATTAAAAATTAAAAGTAAGGATCATAGATTATAGATTTAGTTGTTACAATTGAAATTAGGACAAGAGTAAAATTCTGTTTCTCGTTAGAATACTTGAACTTTCGATTACTTGTTACTCTGACTTTATACACTTTTTTTTTTTTTTACAAAATTTGCTACCTTTATCTTCACTGTTTCTGGGATTACAATTTTAACCGTCTTCAGGGTGAATTTCCGAAATTTTGAGTGTTGAATAAAATATAGAGAAAAAAAATAATGTAGTCCAGGTTATAGGTAATCCTGAAATACGAGTACATTTAGTTGTTTATTTATTCTTTAAGCTTTCATTATTTTTTAGTGCAGATGATACCTTCATGTTCTTCAAGATAGATTCTTTTTTGTTTCTCAAAAATTGACGCAATGTCAAAATCAAATACTTTATTGACTGACATTTGTTTCTAAAAACTTTTCGTACTTGCGTGCAGCGGAAGGAAAATTATTAAGCGTTTTGGTCTGCTCAAAATACATCGCTCTGACTAATTGCATAACGTTTTTATAAACACTTGTAATGTAAGCAAACGTTAGCAATCGGCAATTAAACCGTCGACGATGTCAATTGATGATGTCGATGTTATCTGCCCGTGAAATGATAATGAGCGATGAATATATCGATATTGTCAGCTTCTCATATTCGTATTGTCTCCACGTAATTATCACGATTGCGTCGATCCTTAACGAACTCCAGATAATGAGACGTCACGCGGCTGCGAGATAATTTAAAGACTTATGCAAATTGATGTCAATGCAATACGGAACCGCAAACCACTTACAGGTCTTGTTAGAGCCTTTTTCGCGAATTTCGAAAGCCAACTTTCGATCGATCGAGGTCGTAAATGTCTGAAATACGAAGGACGCTAGTTACGACTATTATTGTTCTTCAAAACAAAAATCAGCACTAGCACCGACTGTGAAATTGCGATTCGACTAAAACTGCATTTGCATGTAAAGTTTCATTGCATTTGATATAATGAGTAATATGATGAATTTATCTGATATTTTGTATGGTATCCATTTAAACTACAATAACGTAAACTTAATTTCTTAACAAGAAAGAGTACGTTAATTTTTATAGTCATCGACACAAGTGTTTTAGTATTGCTGTTACAGATATATTATTATTTCAAGTGGTTGGGACATACATAGGAATTGTGGATATTCATTTCGAGCGAGTTGATGAAGATGTCAACATTCGCACTTCTATTTGCTTTCCGTATCTTGAAGAATGATAAAGTTACTTCGTGTAAATATGCAACGGGAAGTTAATATTGTGGACTGTAATTTATGAGGGACGTAGTATACATTTTCTATTTTAGACTGCAAGTAGTAATAAAGTGAATCAAGAAGATTGATATATTAGTTTCTGATGCCGTGTGTTATCCTGGATGATGTTGTCATGTTTATTTGTAATAAAAGTCGCGGTACTATTTATATACTCTGTTTGCTGAATGAAAATGCCAATTCAAAAATTCATCTCAGGAAAGGAGACACAACATTGATAATGTATAATAACACAGAAGCTGCGATAACGGTAATAAACCAATTATAACGTGATAAGAATCGAGGTCGTTTTATTACAAACATACTCTAGAATGTCCGGAATAATAAGTAACGGAATTTTTTCTTTCGGACCCGAAGCAAGCTTTTGCAATTCTGATAAATATGTCTTGCGAAGTAAAATTGATACATAATGAACAAATTTCACTATGACACATGGACAAAATTGCGTCTTTAAAAAAAAAAATACAGTTCACCTTAGACAACGGTCATAAATCGGGTGTCGAAGAACTCGCAGTAGTACCTGAACTGATTATTGACAAAATTTCACATAGAAACTTCCTCTTTGTTTTTTTTTTCTGCGGTGATAATTTATCATATTATTAACAATTGAAGTTGCCCAATCTCGGGTGCGGTGCCTGGCATTACTCGACCTTCATTTTACATTATATTTAAACTTTATTTTATTCTCACAATCAGTTCACGAGATAAATAATTTACTAAATACCGACTATAATTTCTTTCTTAAAAAAATTATATTCTATAATAAATATTAACCAATATATAATAGACCAATAAATAATAATATTTTTTAACCAATCCACCTGGAAAAGCTTTCCCTCAACGAGAAATGAAAAATATAATTTTCTCAATTAAAAAAAAAAAATTAAGGGGTGAGCCACCCCTCAGGCCTTACTTTGGATGGTGGTTTCACCCCCTTAAAGTGTTTAATGGCAGATAAAAAAAAAACACGTCGCTTAGTTTTTAGTCTACTATAACATGTTATAAAAGACATCAAATCGGAGAGATTAACCTGGGATACCTTCCTTGTTACTCTTATCGACTTCCTTTACCGAGCCCTATTTACCGCTAGGTTAAAAAATGGGAACGATCTCTTAGGTATTGACCGCGGCGGTCGGTAGGGACGAGCTCTCTCGTACCGGTTAGCATTTGGCAGAGGAAACCAGCACGTACCGGCGCGATCCTTCTGCGCCTGCCGGGTGAACCGGTTACGTCATGCCCCGGCCAAAGTGGCGGAGCCTCTCTTATCGGTTTGCCAGTCTTTCGAAGGACTTCAAAAGCTTAACAGCCGGCTTTGCGACAGGGTGTCGGATGCTCGTCGAGCGCGTCGAACGCGATCGAGGAGAATCAGTCGGGCGTGTGCGGAAGGAACGACCCGACCTCGTTCACGCGTCCGTCGTTACACCCTCTTCTGTGTTCTGTGGTCCTTGGATCGTTCCGTCGCCGATATCATCGCAAAAGTAGTCCCGAGTCGTCATATAATCGCCGATTTAGTGTAACATTGCGTCAAAACCGGGAAGAAAAGCAAACACGCGCCTGCGAGGGACCTATTAAACCACAATGTTAAAATTTACGAGTACCATAGAGTAGACGAGTACGTTATGATGTATGTCATTCGTGATTACCCACTGGTAATGGATTTATCGGCAATAAGAAAGAAGTTGTACTAGCTGGGTGTACCAGTTCCGAGCTACGCCCTTTTCATTTTGGATATTTAGTAAGGGCAAAGAATTCAGAAGTTTTATAGAACTTCAGATCCCATGTCAGCGCTTGGTGCTTTAAAAGTTGGATAATTAACCAGGAGTGGGTGTAAAAAAGAGATTGCATGTGTTAGCCAACGGTGTCTTATATACGAGAGGAAGAGAGATGCTTATAAAAAGGCGAGTACTGGGTGTAAGATAAAGAAAGAACGCAATCCGCTATAAATCGCCGTAAGATTGAGAGAGATGGAGAGATGACTGCAGCGCCGCCATCTATTGGCTAACGTACTATTTATCGAGCAGCAAACGTGCGTATCCTCCTGGGCTTCTATGGAGACTTCTGAATTCTTTGGGACCATAGAGTAGAGTACGATATGATGTATGTCATTCGTGATTACCCACTGGTAATGGATTTATCGGCAATGAGAATGAAGTAGTACTAGTTTGGTGTACCAGTTTGTTCCGAGCCACGGACTTTTCATTTTTTATATTTAGTAAGAAGGATGCTCGAAATCCAGTTGTGCACAATTCGTAAAGGCGTTGGTGCTCGAAATACGTAATTGTCTGAAAATAGAATAAACCTCCGGTTTAAAAGTGGAAGTTACGATGGTTAATGGCTGTGAAGTGGAGAAAATGCGTGCCGTTAAGGCGTCGGTTATTGCCCATGTTCGTGTTTTATTTTTGCGTTTTGTAACCTTAAGAGGGGAGTATGACGTTACCGTATGGTAATAATTAACGGGATTGCAAGTAGAGGTAATTATGTGGGTTACGGGAGAAAATTGGATATCTTGTAGAGAAGCGATTAAGTATATCGTCATAGAATGTAGGGTCGTGATATGATTTATATGTTTATCTTGGCTTAGCTTGATTGAACTGTACCAGTCTTGTATTATTTATTTTTGTATTGTTATCTTGTAGGAAAAATATAACGTTACCGTGCGATAATGATTAATGCAGCTACGTATGAACGTAATTGTGAAGTGTCACGTGACATAACTTAAATGTTTAATTTGGCTTACAGATTTAACGGCACGAGTCTTGTGTTATTTACGAACGTCTTATTTATTTTTGTATTTTGTAATCTTACGGGGAAAAGATAACGTCATCGTGCGATAATAATTAACCGCGATTGCGCGGGGACGTAATTGTGAAATGTCACGTGAGAAAATTTGTCATGTAGAGAGAAGGGATTAAATGTGGCGCTGTAGAACGAAGTGTCTTACATGATTTATATATTTATCTTGGTTTACCGACTTAACAGTGCCGGTATATTTTTTGCAGTGACTCACGTTTCTGTCTCTTCCATAGATTAGGCAATCTTTTGTAGCCAACTACTTTGTAAGGACATGTTAAATTTACGCCGAGTGGCACGTTCGGGGACGAACGTGAGGTAGGAAACTTAGGTCCCTTATCAATTATTTCTGTACCGGGAGTGAGATTAGCTTCTGTTCCTAGAGTAGATGTAATTATTTAAGAACATTCAATCGTCGTTGGAAATTAATCGCCGTGATTTCTTTTTATTATTCATCTGTGAAGTACATGTATTTTCATCTTTTGCTTCTTTTCTTTTTGTTATATAATCGAAAATATCAATTAGCAGCCCGCCAACTATCTTACGTTTCAAAAAGCACGAGAAAAAATTCTTATCGCACAACATTGTAATCATATCACGATACCGCGATAGTCTACGGTCAATATCTACCGATATCAAATTGTTAAAAAATGCCGAGCGGAAATTTTTCACAACAGCATCCGCAGCTGCGTTTGAGCCGCTCAGTGCACACATTGATTAACTCCATAAAACAAAAAGTTGAGAAATGCGATGAAGTAATGTAGATTCTTTTTTAAAATTCCTATTATAATATAACTTCAAATATATAATGTAGAATACATAAATACAGTTATAGTTTTCATCTAACGGTATATAAAATTAATAAGAAAGAATAGCCAAAAAATAATCGTCTGCATTTTATATCGACAAATGTTTTTGCAGGTATTAAATTTCCTCCCCTATTCCTGTATGCCAAACCTTTTGTTCCGTTATGCTTTTGTATATTTCGTGCCCATTTATCAGGATTACGACTTCTTTTCCTCCCAATCGATGTGTTTGTTGGGGAATTTGTACCGTTGCAATCGGATGAATCCGAGAAACACGATAAACGTCTTCTTGCCCCAGACTTTCTGCCGATAAATCGTATTGAAAAATCATCACTGCTTTCCACATCCACATTGTTATTAGTTTCACTCATCTTGATTATAACGGTATAATATTTAGTTCTTTAAAAACAATCAGGGAGTAATGTTGAAAAGACCAAAAAATATGTAGTCCGTGTAATATTGGTGAAGTATACGGTAACATTCAGCGTGAGAGATCACTGTTATACCAACTACCGTCTGCATTGCGCTTCTTTCTATCTGTTTGCTGATGCGATTTTATTACTCATATTGTTGAAAGGGGGAAAGCATCTTCGGCTGTTTCAAAAAAAAAAAAGCGTCGATGTACGGCCGCAACAGATAATCCAATAATACTATACTGCCAGGTATTCGTCTACGATTTACATTAGAGTATGGAGTTAATCAAAATGGCTTCTGAAATAAATTACTTATTATTCAATGCCCCAAAAAATTTTGCCGTTTAATGCTGTTAATCTCTATTAATCAGGAAAGATATTATAAATATAAAAAGTTATGACTATACCAAGTGCTTTGACACCTAAATTTAAGATTTTTCAAAAAGTGGAGTTAGTCGATGTGTGCACTGAACGGCTCATTTGACCATATGGGATTCGTTGATTCGAGGACGCGTAAGGAAAAGTCGCATAATATCCTGGTGATGCATCGGACCTTGGTGGTTACGCAACCGATGATAGTAATGCGTTAACAAGCAATCGAGTGTCGGCAATTCGAATTAGTACGTTTTAACGAGGCACGTAACCGGTACCAGGCGACGCCTGCCTTCGTTTTGTTTGCCTAATCAAAAGTGGGACGTTTGTTCATTGTTGCATCCCGCGGCGGGTGCAGTATGATGCGACGTACCTAAAAATAAAATAACACGAAAGGATTTCGTAAGTCTCGTTGTTAGGGCAAATCGTTTAACTATCGATTGTTAATGGACGATGATACGGCGAAGGTTACGATCCCACAGACCTTTTGAGTGTTCTCTTTGTTACAATTCGAACCAGGTGTTAAGATGACACTAACAGAATTTAACGTAAAATTCGAGGAGATGGAATCGAGACAATTGTTTCACTTTCATACGTGATTCTTTGTTTATGAATTTTTAATCGAGCCACGATAAGATGTTACATCTTACTTTGTGCGTGAATGTCCTCAACAAGGCTCTAGTGAACGTATTTATAGAGTACCCTGAGTTATCTCCAGATCCCGACAATCGTCCCGTGAGTATGAACATTAACAGGGTCTTATAGTTATTGTTAATGAGGAGGTTATTTGCGAACGGGATTAAAAGACGCCTATAGCCATTTGCTACAGATAAGAGATGCCTTTTAAGGCTAAAAGCGAAGGATGAGTATTTAGATCTCGAACGGATCTTTTTAACAGAGTCTCATTGCATGAAAACTTCCTTCTAATTCAAACATCAAGTCAATCCCTCTAGCTATTCATCCAGAATTGCATTCCATTGTCTTTTCATGCCGGTCGAACTATAGTTATGGTATTCCCTCGATTTCTACCAGGATTTTTAACCGACTCGTCTGCAGATGAATTACTCTATCTTACCATTTGGCAGCGCGCCATGTCTCGTTGTCATGGCGTCGTTTTGTGTAGTTCAGACTCCACCCAAAACCCTGAAAAGGAAAAGGGCTTTTCTAAAACAAGGTTAAGAAACAGCAACTATAGTTGTGGTATTTCCTCGATTTCTACCAGGATTTTTAACCGACTCGTCTGCAGATGAATTACTCTATCTTCCCATTTGGCAGCGCGCCATGTCTCGTTGTCATGGCGTCGTTTTGTGTAGTTCAGACTCCACCCTAAACCCTGAAAATGAAAAGGGCTTCTGTAAAACAAGGTTAAGAAACAGAGGTCGATAGCGTAGGAGAGTCTCGTTGAAAAAAAGTTGCAAGAGAAGCAAAAGTTAGATGAGCCAGGAGTTACGGAGGGGATAAAACGTTCCACGAAGAAGCTCAGGAATTCAGGATGACGTCCCTCTTTTTATCGGCAAACGCTCACCAGCTGAGTCGAAAATTATATATGCAAGCAATATTCATTTGCAGTATAATATGAGAATTTAAGATCGCACGGTGTTAATGAAACCTCTCATTTCAACTTGAAACGTTTACTTATGTCCGTTTTTTAAGGTTGAGGTCCAAAAGAGTATAATATTGACATTCGGTTAAATCTAGGAAACTTTAATTCTAATACTCACAAGAAAGACATCTCAGGTCCACTTTACCGATTTTTATGGTTCTGACAAAGGTTATGCATCGAAAAATATCAGACACGTATTTTTGTATATATCCTAATTCATGAGTATAAGAGGTGAAAATTTCCCTCAAAATTGATCGCCGAAAACCGTTTTTTTTTGTTTACACTTTCTCGTAAATGGAATTTAATGTGATATATTGTTGAAATTGCTGGTTAAAACCGAACAAATTATAATTGGCCCGGTCGAGAAATATTGTTTCATTTACGATAAAATGTTAAACTGTTTTCGAGAGACAACTTTAGGGGTGGTTTTCATTTTTTAAACGTCGTAAATTAGCATGTATAAAAACTACGTGTCTCTTATTTTTCGATATACTACATCTATCAGAATCAACAAAATCGGTACCGTGCACATGGAATATTTCGTCAATTGAACCTCGCTTCTTCCTCGAGGTCCTCTCCTTCACCCCTGACTTTAGGAATAGAGTGTTATTTAAATTATTAACATAAATTGCAACATCAAATTTTACATATCTAAGATTTAATTTTTTTCGAGCGCGATAATGCCATGAACCTATTTTTTTAGTAGGTTTTCAATGACAACAGAAATCATTACCCTGGGTCAGCGAATTTCGTTTTTTTCTCTATTTAACATCGTTTAATAGTTTAAAGATTTTCGGGTCTAGCTTGTATAAAATGTAATATTCATTATATTCTAAGATCTTTCAAGCTTTAATTAAGTTGAAACGTTTCGACGATTTGAACGTTTTATTAAGAGAGATGAACTTTGTGGTTTTTATAGTGAACTAATGAGGTTAAAATTTCCGCCGGCAAACTACATGATCAAGGGAATAAAGGATTTAGAGACTCAACTGAGATCGATCATTTCGACTCGGACTACTCGTTTGTTATTGGTTATGTCAGAGGAAATTATGGGTACAAAGATAATTGTCAGGATGCGTACACGAAATGGGATTGGCGAGGTCGTTGCACAATGGTCGCAGTTACTCACACCTAAAATCGCGTTCTTCTTTTTCAAACGGGTATAGCTAAACCCACTTTGTCCTGAATTATGTATTTCCGATCCACATTTACTGGCTAGACTTTTAATAGGCTTTTTAGGTGCAAAACAAGAAAGTCGTGGGATGATATGAAGCAAAACGCACTATATAGAGAACGGGAAAAATAACATATTAAATTGCTTTTAGATCTATGCAATTTCGCCGGTTGATAAAAAAAAGTTGCAATGTTAACAAATAACCCTTTGCCTTCGATCCTTCTTATTAATCATTGAAATGGCGGAGTCGCGGGGCAGAGGGTTAATTATTTCCATTATTTAACAAAACAATCGATTACCGAAAATGAATTTCTTAAGGTAACAAATATGTTACACTGATTCCTAATTTCCTTGAATTTTGTTTTTCAGTCGGGGGTGGACAGGCGAGACTCAAAAATGGCGGACACGAGCCAACAGGAGATCTCGGAGCCGCACACCAACGGTGTCGTAGACGGTTTGACAGAAGAAGAAAAAAGTAAAATGAGACCTGCTGATATCGATGCCGTAAGTTTTAAAAGCACCTTCGCTTAACATATACATACCTTGTCACTATTTTTTACAGAAGCTTTTTGGCTGCAAAGAATATTCGTATCAAATACAGCACCTAAGTATAATCCTCTAAAAATGAATTAGGAAAGAAATAAGATATAAGTAAAAGAAAAATATTTGGATTTTATGTTTAGAATGTTATTTCCATTCAGCTCTTGATTTACAAGATATCGTATCATCGGAAAATCGGGTACTTTTTAAAGGTACCTGAAACCCTCTAAAAAGTACCTGAAAACCTTTAGTAAAAGTACCCGAAGCGTTTTAAGGGGTACCCGAAAATCGAGTACTTTTTAAAAATGTTTCGGGTACTTTTACGGAAGGTTTTCAGGTTGTCAGTATATAGCGAGCGTTAGGCGTTGGGTGACTATAGACACCGTTAGTAGCGAAAGAGTTAATATGTATGTCATTTTCTACAGGACATGAGAGAAATGGAAAGGAGGAAGAGGGTAGAAATGATGATGAACTCGAGGCTCTTCAGGGAAGAGCTGGAACGCATCATCGAAACACAAATGAAAGATGGCGCTGGTCCCTCTGGTCTTTTGCAACAGATCTCAGACATGATGGGTGCCCAAGGAGCACGGTTTCATGCGAATATGTTCAAAAGTAAGTTAATGTAACATAACTAAAGCAAAAGAAAATAATCTATTACATTAGGCTGATTAATTAAATTCACAGTTTGCTGAAAAGTACTCCGACCAGCTGATGCTTTCTTCATTTTCGTGACATTCTGTATTCTATCTTCCTACCTTCATCAATACTTATTTTAAAACGTGATGAATATACGAAACCTTTTTGAATTCACTTCATGTCGAAAGAAAACTTAAATCTGAACGATTTTCTTTTAACTCTAATAACTGAACCTCAATTATTTTTCTTCATCTAATCTTTGCATCATTTTTGAGCACATTATTTACATATTACCTTTTTGCAATTATGTGATCTCCATTAACATTATACGTAATCCCTTGTTCTAAAGTTAGATCTTCCAAATGTTCTGCCGTTTCGGGTCGGACGATCAATGATATTCGATAATTGTACCTAGGTAATGCCTGTTATTACCGATAATACCCTTGTTTCAATCAATGAAAATTCATTGAACCCGAAAACATTGAAAAGAATATACGTTTGCCCTCTCAAGCGTTAAATTAAATCGACGCATACGTCTCGAGCGGTCACTGGTTCAATGTCAACGCCAGGGGTTAATACATTACCCTGACAATGAATAACCAATACGCGAACTCTGGAATAACTTATAATAGAAGCTATAATTACATGTAACCGTTTAACCCATTTGACGCCAATGGATGTGCATAATAAGCACGAGATCGATTTATGTACAGGAAAGTGTTTCGGTTTTGAATGGGTTAACTATACAGGAAAGCAAAATTGTTTACATTATTTCCCAATACAGATACAATTACGCGTAATGATAAATCGTAGCGATTCACCTGCGCAATTGAATGTTTATAGATCGGTTTATACGGATTTATCGTTATACGTGCAGTCGCCTTAATTACGTCTGTTGACGGACAAAGTGAAATACGACCTAAAGATCATATATTTTTTTTTAATTCTCGTTAATTAATATTCTTCCATTTCGAGGATAATGTTTTGTCGGTAAAGATTTGATGTTCATATTTGAAGTAATTCCTTGTTTAATGACCAAACGACCAAATTCTTTTTAATTATCGTTAATTGATATTCTTCTATTTTGGGGGTAATGTTTCGTAGGTGAAGATTTGATGTTAATTTTTGTAGTAATTCCTTTTTTAACGACCAAGCGATCATATTCTTTTTAATTCTCGTTAATTGATATTCTTCCATTTCGAGGATAATGTTTTGTCGGTGAAGATTTGATGTTCATTTTTGTAGTAATTCCTTTTTTAACGAGACGTTTTTGCCGTTTCAGATCCAAACTGCGTGCTGCCGATCAACGATATTCGTGGAGTCGAAAGCATGGGTTACGCCAAGGGCGAAAAGCTCCTTCGATGTAAACTCGCTGCGATATTTAGATTGCTCGATTTGTACGGATGGACTCAAGGTGTAGGGGGCCAGATTACGGCGCGACTGAACCAGGACCAGGAACACTTCCTGGTGAATCCTTACGGATTGCTTTACCACGAGGTGACGGCCTCGAGTTTGGTCAAGGTCGACATGCAAGGTGCCATCGTCGAACAGGGCACGACGAATTTCGGGGTCCACGTCACAGGCTTTCAACTTCACTCTACTATACATGCTGCCAGACCTGACATTAAGTGCATCGTTCATCTTACCACTCCGTCCGTGATAGCCGTAAGACTTGAAATTTTTGCCCTCAGTTTCTAACTGAAAGCTAATTAAAAATCTAAACATACCGACGTAGGCTTGGACGAAAAGCTGTTTCTCGCTTTAAATTTTCTGTAATTTGGAATCCACTCGGAGGATAATCTGATTTGAAACTTTCTATTTTAAAATGCTTTTTACGTTCAGTTAACGCCGTTTAACATATATTAAAGTGGTCAGTGGTTCGAATCCAGATTATTTACATTTATTTTTTATATCCGTATTTAAGAATTTCAATGGGAAAAACGTGTTTTAATGTTATTGCACTTTGTTCCCGATATCAGTAGACAGAAGTAGCTACTAATGTTCGAAACTATTACATTTAGATAATGACGGGTAAGTATCAATGATAAAGTTGAAAGAAAATTGCGCGAAAGACGTATCAAACGCTTCGGATTAATGTAATAGATACGGTTTTATTTATTTATACAGTCGTGTCCATTATTATTAAATTACTTGATATCGAGTCTGCAATATTGACAGTTTCTATAAGAGACGATTTTTTTTCTAGGTTTCTTCTCTAAAATGCGGCCTGCTTCCGCTGGGACAAGAGAGCATAGTAATAGGCGAAGTAAGCACTCATCAGTACATCGGTGGATCTTTCGAACCCGAAGAGCGAGAGAAAATCTCAAGGAATCTAGGACCGATAAACAAAGTCATGTTCCTGACGAATCGCGGCGCCATCTGTTGTGGAGAAACGGTTGAGGAGGCCTTTTATAACGTGTACAATACCATGATAGCCTGCGAAACACAGCTCAAATTGATGCCTGTCGGCTTGGAAAACTTGAACCTCATCTCCGAGGAGTCCAAAAAGGCAATATTCGAAGCGTCGAGAAAGCCGCAGATTCCTTATCACAGCTCGATTGCCGAACCATCGCCTTTGGCTGAGAAACTGGAGAAACGCTGGCGAATCGGCGGTGCCGAATTTGAGGCACTTATGCGAATGCTCGATAACGCGGTATGTCACCTTGCAAACTTTATGCAACGATTACCGGGTTAAATTAAATTCCATGTTCATGACATGCTTGTTCTCCGCTTGATGTTTGCTATCAAATTATATTTTAAATAATTCATTTTTCGTTCTATCACAATATTCAAATAGCGAAAGATTTTTTCTTCGTGGAGCAACATAAGTGGAATTGATCTATAGATACACCATAGTAGGTTATAGACGGAATTAAAGAAGTTTTGTATTTAAAATGCATTAGATTGAGGAATAAATTCTCACCGTTTTTAACGTAACTTAACGTAATTAAAACGGTGGGAACTTATTCCTCGACCTAATACATTCGTACAGGGCATGAGACCCAAGTAGGTCTTAATTTTGCGTTTGCAGTAAAAATTAGGATGCTTCAGTTTTTTTTACTTAAGAAGATTACTTACGGTTCACATGTTCGCATCTCAGAAAATAACGTGATTGGCAATTAGGATTTTTCTAATTGAAACCTCTTACCGTTCGGTTTTAAAGCGAAAAAGTAATTCTTAAGTATACGACGCTGTTTCTATTTTTAACTAACGAAGGAATCGCGTCTTTAGAAATACGACTTTTTCGGCGAAGTGCAAAAGTTAATTGATCTAGTTTTGGATTGTTCAAAATCTATTTGGAGTTTTACTGATAACTGTTATTCTTATTAATAGTAGTAGCAAACGAATTTGATTGAGAAATTTAATTTAATACTTTTGAATACGATTGCATGTATATGTATAATAATAACGTTATTTTACATTTTTTAGGGTTTCCGTACGGGTTACATATACAGACATCCATTGGTTAAGAGTGAACCACCACGACCTCGTAATGATGTTGAGGTACCACCAGCGGTATCGTCTTTGGGATATTTATTGGAAGAAGAAGAACTTTATAAGCAAGGGTAATGTTATCTAAATTTATGCTATTCCGTTTTATTTAATTTTTTAAATAATCGCACAACTTGGCGTGATCTATCTGACAAGTTATACAAATTTAGGTACATACCTTCCCACATGTTAAAAAAATAATGAACGTTTTCCTGTAACGTCAGATTATTTCACGTTTACTTCCTTATGATAAATTTATTTTAGAAACGAGATTGGCACAAAGTAGTCAATTTTTTCAGTCTGTATGATTAGTTTCAAGTGACCATTGCTAATTCATAATAACTGCATTTATGAAGTTAGGATCGTTTAATGGATGTTTTTATTTCTATTCCAGTCTTTAACCCAGACAATGTTATAATATAATTGCTAGTTAATAAACTTAGATCCGAGATTTGTCACTATTTCTACATGTTAAATTTTGCTATTCTATTAAGGTGTTTTATTTCGTCAACCAGGATCTTATCTTTTAGAAGAGATTCAAATGACTGAAAAATAATTAATCTTTCTTGGTTTTTGTTTTTTTTTTGCAGACTTTGGAAAGGTGGTCGCAAGGGTACCGACAGATCGCGTTGGTTGAACTCGCCGAATGTCTACCAAAAGGTCGAAATCCTGGAAACCGGAACTCCTGATCCCAAGAAGATCACCAAGGTAGAAGTCATTACTTTTGAGAATAAACAAGAGTAGGACATTGAATTTTAAGTACTAGATCCTCAGGCGTAGAATCTAGGAGTCCGCAGAGTGAGATACGTCGTACCCATTCCTGAGATTAGCTAATCGAAATTAGTAACGACGTTACTATCCGAGCTGTTAAGTTTCATATTTACGAAACTGGGTAATAATCGACACTGAAGTCATACGAATGAAATACATTATATCGAATCGTTCAAACCTTTTACTAGAAGACTTCGATACTTTTAACCGTGGACGCTCTCTGTGAAACTTCAATGGATGTAGTTACAGTAATATTGGTTTTTGCTTGAAAGAGTTTAAAGCCTGATCTAGATAAGATAACTGCCTAATCCCTCTGGACATATTTTGTTATTTCATAGCATAGTGTATAGTGATTACCATCGAGTATCCTTTAAAATATGCTCGTATGACTTCACTTGTTGAAAGACCGGGTACGTAATCATTGTTGCAATGCTGTGTTCGTAAAATGAATGTTGGTTAGGGCAGTATATCACTTTCGATAAGAAAGTGTTATTATAACAGGTCAGTTAATACCATGAAAAAATATTCTGATGATCTGACAGACGCGTAATTAAATGTTCCCATACGTTACACTCTGATATAATAATCTATTGAGATATCTATGTGTTTTTACTAACGATTTTAATGCGCAAAGTGACTAAAGCTATTATGTGTGCTTGCAACGAGTGTATAAATATGATATTAATGTAACAGATAAACGTGCTTAGATGAAGTTCGCGCTAAAATCGAACGCCATATAAGGCGCCAAATTAGAGAGAAAAAAAAAATGATTTATAGGCAGCATTTTACTTTAAATTTACTTGTTCATTTCCTTCGAAATATTAGTCGTTACCGTATATAATTAGAGCTTATTACATTTACAGGTTTTTCTAGCCTTTTATGTACAATTCAGTCTACTCCTTTGTAGTTGTACGGTCTCATGCACATTCCAGTTAGCATTCCAACTTCATATTGTAGCATCCCAAATACTCTATGCCACAAAAGAAATTTGTGATTTGCTGCTCTTTGAACAGATGTGCAATTACATGTGGGATGATAGATAAGCGAGGTGTCTTTAATTGCTTCCTATAATTAGGTTACACTGTGCAACTATATGTATAATGAGCTGACAAGTAGTCAGTATAAACTGTTAATTACCTGTAACTGATTCGTGATACATCGTACATGATGTGTAAACGGAATCTACTTTTTTTTTTGCTTATAGTCGTTCTTACAAAGTTAAAGAAATTGGGGCTTTTGAAGTTTTTAATAATTCATTCAGTTTGCGAAATCACATTACATTCCATGAACCATGTCGGTAGAATCTTATCTTCAAGAAACAGTATTTGTGTCTCTTAACAAATTCCATTTTAACCGTACATTTATCGGACAGAATCTCATGTTATATACATCATGGATTTATTTAATCTCATTGATCTCTTATGACAAATGTTTTCTTCTTTTATGACAAATTGCTTTATTGGTATACTTACTTATTACGCCACTCGTTATTACGCATGGGACATCACTGTCTAAGGATATGAAATATTACGGTTAATACTCAACTTTTACATCACTTAATACATTTATCACACGTAAATCTAGAGTAAACATTAAATTACAGAGAAGTATGCCATAATCGAAACGGTATCTGAATTAAATAAGTATCCGATGAAAGTACCTTGTTGAAATAATTGTTATATAATATTTTGTTG
Organism: Orussus abietinus; assembly: GCF_000612105.2. Classification (NCBI taxonomy): domain Eukaryota; kingdom Metazoa; phylum Arthropoda; class Insecta; order Hymenoptera; family Orussidae; genus Orussus; species Orussus abietinus. Next base: position 45,666 of record NW_019394530.1, on the reverse strand, counting down.
AGGAAGGTAAATAACATAACTACCAGAAATAGCCTAATATGGTCTGTTATCAGTACCTCGTGACGCTTCTTGAATATTTTTCGATTGATATTTTATTCTCCGAACATTTGTCGATTTAATGACAACCTGAACCTTCGTTTTTCTCTCATCCTGTTACAAACGAGTATCGGCTTTATCAGTGCAATCTGTGAAAATAATACAAGAACAAAGTCGTATTTAATCCGTTCGCGAATTCGAGCGATTGGTATCCGTTTAGTCAATTAGACATATATCGCGTGTTAACTGTTAGGAAACAAGTTTTATCGTAGCCAATGGTAAATGTGCCATTTATTAATCATAGCTAGCAACTCACTCACATCGTCTCTTTACAAAGTACCAAATCAATACCCATTACACTGATCTTCCTACTAAAAAGAAATTCTGATATGCGTCCAGTCAAATGCTAATCAGGGTTTTTTCTTAACAGGAATCCCTTCACACCATTCTTTGAAATGATACTTATTCTATTTACTACTTCTAAAAGGAAAATCAATTTTCTATAGTACAATGGGAAACTTTTTATTCTTATTGCACAAACATCATATATTACTCTAAGAAGAAAAAAAAAATAGGGTTAAGTGATTAACCTTGTACTTGCTGAGTTAATTGACTATTACGTTGCTCCTCAATTTAATTATAAAAGTAAATGTTGAGCTCTATGAGTAGTTGAGTGGCAAGACTATAATATGCGCCTTACTTACTGCATTTTGTAATCGAAATTTCACCTGAAATGGATTTATAAAGTTACCGGAGGGGGGATGTGTCGGTGTTTTGAAATGAAAAAAAAAAAAAAAAAAGACTTGAAGAAGTATAATTAGTCTCAAATTTTCTGTGCATCCATATTCTCATAATTTCCAGTACTTTGAATGCGTTAAAATTGCCAAACTGAATAATTTAGCAAATCAAAAGAAAATAATTTTCATATTTTCTGTGCTCTGCTCTGGCTGTATTGTTTCTTAGAAAAGCAGTATCTAAAAATGATAATGTACATGAAAGAAGGATGCATTTAAATTTATGAACCGTTTGTCTATTAAAAAGCTACTTCTTGCCCAAATTTTACTTTATTTTTTACCAGTTCTATCGACTGTTCCGACTACGGTAGATAATATAACATTACTATCGATCGATTGATCGATCAGGATTGAGATCACGTGTAGTGAAGGAAATATAAGATATAAGAAATAATAAATAAAGTAGCATGTCCAATCAACTAGTCGCGACGATCAATTTGTCCGTTTACCGAAACTTCTCGAGATCAATTAATGTCAATTGATTGAGTGATCGATTGTTCGCGACGCCACGCGGAATAATCCGTACTAAACCGATCATCTCCCAGTTTTAAGTGTTAAGGCATCAATTATTGTTTCTCTGTGTAGCTTATTGATGTTCCAAATAAAGATACAATTGCTGATGAATTATTCGATTAGATGATTTTTACATACGGTCGTTTTTTTTAAGAGATACGTTGCTGAAATGTTTCTGATACGGTAATGAACATTTTTGTCCTCCGTATTAGGAAGCCCACGATCTTATACACATTTATTCAAGTTTTATATACATAAATGGAAATTATGAAGTATACTGAAAATGACGAATAAGGAATTTTACCTAACATAGCAAAGTTCCTTGCATAAAATATATTAGTAGGAAATTTAGGATGGAGGGTTTCTTCATTCAATGTTTTTGTTTTCACCACTTTTACTAATTTCAATATTAGTTTCACCAACGTCTCTCCTTAAAGTTTCAGACCACGAAATATATATACAAACCAAGCGGCGCTTATGTTCCTCCCTTTAATAACGATAATATCAATTTTTTTTTTAACAAACGTCGGGTTTAACATAGTTCTCGACTTGGAAACATTTAATTCTTAGCTTCCCTTACAGTGTTGTGAATAATTTCCGGATTGAAAATTGATAGAAAATTGTTAATTGTTTTATTAACAAATCGATTAGTCGGCCAGTTGATTAAAGAATAAATTAAAATATTGCACGTGTGCCTTTTGGGATAAATACATACGATTATTAACTACGTATAGTACCATTCCCATGGAAAAAAGTGGCGCTTCGTTTGTACTTTAGTAATTTTAATTAATTTTATAAGGCATGTTGTGTATGTGAGTGAGATGTTAAACACGTTAGGGATGTCCGCTAGAAAAATAGAGCTGTTCAACAGAAAAAAACGTTTGAACTGGTTCACATTGCTAAATATGTCCAAGCAAATTTATAAGATAGGTTTTTCGAATTCCAGGTAGTGAAACTAGCTCATTAAATTATTCTCTTCTTGCAAGTTGAGTTTTTAAAATTAAGAAATGTTAAATCCAAACAATTGAAACCTATAGGATTCCAGTAAAACGAATAGTAATATTTATTTGATAAATTCTATTGGTTAATTTGATTGCTCGAAGGCACAATGAGAAGCAACTGAAGGTATTTGAATAAACACAATGGGGCTGGTCAATAACCAATGACAATAGTTAATACTATGAAGCATTATAAACATGATTATGTTACGCATATAGGACACGACGAAAACTAACAAGCAAGATTAGAAAATTACTCCACGATTAAAAAATAGACAGTAAAGGATGCGTTTTTATGCCGTCATAAACTGTTTACTACAAGTATACGATGTCTCAATACTCTTGCTGCCGTTTACTATCCTTTTCAAGAGTGTAATGAGCTTGTAAAAGATGTTTCAGTAATGGAATGTTCAGGGAAATTAATATTTAATATACCCCTAAACTTAGTAGAAAAAGAAAAAAAATGAGGTACCTCCAATTCTTTTGTGCCTTATTGAGTACTTCATGTCCTCAGTGCAGTACCTTTGAAGAAAGGAAGTACCTCATTTGTTTACCCCAAAACAGATGCATATATTTTCTTTAAGGATTTTTAAATCTATTTCCATTTGAGTGTAATTTTTTATTCTTCGTAGCGATTAACTTAGGAGCATGTACACTGATCCTTTTCTAATCCCGCCGTTTTTTTGGCTTGTTTTTCATTATAGTGGGTGGATCAAAGTGCAGAGGAGGTAAATGGAATCCACATTTACTTGGATTAATATGTCGGACTAAGTCATCTTTATCTTTACTTTTCTAATTAGTTATAAGTTCACCTATTTCCCGAATTAGGTGCTACGTTCATCTCAGTAGGCATTGGGCTGAATCGACTGTGGGCATCATCTACTAATTTCCAGACATTCTTGTTTCTTTCTGTAACTTTCAGTGTCCACGTGTTCATGTCGTATATTTTCTGCAGGATATTAAGCCATATAAGACAAAATCCTTTTCTTGAAAAAAACCTGTTGTCACGAGCAACTGCTTCTTTCAGAAGTCACAAAACTAACAAGCCGCTGAACGATTAATTTTTCGCTGCATTCTAAAACAAATCTGTTCAGTACATTCTCGTGTACATCAATATGCTATTATATATATGAAGTAATGTGTTTTGAACAAGAAAAGGTTTCTCCTATCTTATTACGAAGGCATTCAATTTTAATCTCATTTCAAATATTAATAATTTCGATTCCGCGTATTATATATTCGGTACTATTAAAACATATTAGCTCTTCTATTTAATTATTTTTCTTTTATTTTGGTTCATATATGTGCTCCGGTCCATCGTGGTGAACTTTGGCAATCAGCATTGAAGATTTACATATAGGAGATAATGTTCTCAAACGAAACGTACTTTATTACATTTATTAATCTGGTGTTAATATCATTCAAAACTTTGAGGGTTTAAAAGAGAAAATATGTAAACGGTTTAATTTGATTAATGATAATACTGCGGAAATTTAAGCATGTGCTTTGAATTAATCATAAACATTGGTTCCGTTTTCATGGCATGGATCTGTACCGCATCTTTCGCTAAAACTCATTCTAAGAAATTCAAAATGGCGCTCTCAGTTTCGGGCAGCTGCATCTTTAATTTTTCATGTTTGGCTTGAAAACGCATCAAACTGAATAGTCAAAGAATCATTTTATAACAAAATCATGGCATTGCTGTGGATTTTTTTTATTCTGAAAAGCATTCTAACATCTGAATGTATCATTTTCATAAAATTGCTTCTCGCTTGATCTGCAAAACGCGGGTTCCTATCTTTCGATACTTATATAAATAAAATATGCGTAATAATATGATTATAGCGTAACGATTTTTACAGTATAAAAATCGTACGACATTTAGCCGTTTAAAGTTGGTAATATGAATTGTCTGGATTCTATGAGAGAATTACTTTCTTATATCGTAATGCATTTCTGCATGGGAAGACTGTCTCAATCCGTGTATAAGTATTGTATTTATAAGATAAAATTGTGAATTTTTGAGTTAAAATTCAATTTTGGCCTCCATCTACTTTAAGATTGCAACGGTTTATGTATAACTGATGATTTATCAAATTGAAATTCAATACTATTAAAATCTTAATTCGTTTAGGTTTATAACTGTTAGAGGCGGGACACTTTTGGCCACAAATAAATTATAAAATATCACGACAGATCTTTCTAACATATATGTATAAACATCCGTAGATTTTCTTTCTATTGCAACAACTTTGCGTGTTTGTAGATCCAGGTGGTTCATTTTACCAACTTCATTTACTAATTATACATCGACTAATATGGTCTATAGTACAGGGAAAATATTGTCAATATAAAAAATCGAGCTGTAATTGATATGCTGTTGATAAGTACGAAAATGTTCCATAAATATTTTTGTTTGTTTTAGATGTATACTATGTGGAGATATTGATTGGTGTCAATTGAAGTTCAGTGTCAAATCAATTGTAGCTCGATTTTCGTATCGATGGTTGCGGAACTGTGATACCTTCAGTACGACATAATAATTAGAAGACTCATTACACGACTCTTTATGTGTGCCTGATGGTATTTCTATTAAGCTCTCGATAATCCTCAATGTGCATCCACTGCATTTACAAAACCAGATGTTAAAGTCGACCCTTTGAGTATCGGCTTCTCCTTCGAGAAGTCGAAACTGTTCAAAGGTGTTTTTCTTAACCAGATATCGAAATATATGCAAATTTGTTCTCTTCCTAATTTTGCCTTTTAATATCATTTATTGAATCGTTGGCTTGGAAAATAATAACATTTTTCGTTCAATAACTCTTACGTAAAGTGTCCTTTTAAATTCTCGAGTTTCTCATTTGTTTACTCCTGAAGGAAAATCGAATCGAAGCCCTTTCACGAAACAAGAAAGAAATAGTCGTTTTCAAAATGTTTAATAATAAAGTTAGCGAGAGAAAGAGAATCTAAAATTAGTAAACGAATGTGTCGATCTTAAAGATACACAATTTAGAGTTTGAATTACGTCCAGATATAATCATTTTGAATACATTATTTCGTGATTAAATTCGTTAGGTAGTCAGTTTTACCGGCATGTCCTTCTGAACAAAATGATCTCTCAGTTTCAAACTTCGGGTTTTCGATTCAATTTTCAAGAAGACTTGTACCAATTAAGAGATATACGGAAGATCTAGACGAGTTGGTGCAAATTTGCATTTCTTGACATTTTTCGATATTCAAACTGTAGAAAAACGGAAGCAGGCACACATTATATGCGAGAGTCTTTTTTTTTTACGGCCTTAGAGAAACTTTTTACTCGGTTAAAGCTACCGAATTGATCTCAAGAGGGTCGTCTAATGCTCTGGTTTTGTGTGCAGTGGGTGTCGGATGGATCGCCGACTCATAGCAGTACTCCAGTGAGGATCGAGAGTGCTCTTCAGTTCGTACCGAAGAATACCAATCCGAAGGAGTTCAAACAGATCCAGCAGCAGGTAAGTATTTTACTTCACTGTACTTTTTCATGTCTTGGTTTAATTATCAAATATATATATATAATAACGTATTTATTTCATGATGTTTAGTTTCATAAGAAAAACAAAATGCATTAGAGGACAAAGCAATTCATCAAATGTTCTGATTCTTAACTCTTCGAGCGCTAAGCCCTTTTGGCATAAGGGCGAATTTCATCAGTGCGTCCAAGCAATAGTGAACCAAATGTCGGATGCATTTATGGGTCCATAGCGCTCAAAGGGTTAAACATGAAATTCTGAATCCAGTAAAGAAAGATCATTTCTCACTTTTCTCTAACGTGCGTAGATATCTAGAAAAGCTCGTCTGAAGATACGGAAAGCAGAAATGAGAAATCATGTGACTTGTCATACGGCTTAGCCTTCATTTTCCTTTTTTTCCCGAGGAGCATAAACAAATGTATACATCTTAACAGATGTATGCTGCAATAGGAAATTTTGCCGATGCTCCTTCGCGGGATTTATATACCTATCGATTTTACCTTCACTTTCTCTTTATAGATCAAAGACTATCGCAGAGCAGATAAAATATCTGCTGGGCCACAGTCTCATATTTTGGAAGGCGTTACATGGGAAGAAGCCAAAAAGATGCAGGTAAAATAAGTACCTCTTAATTTAATTATGACTGGGAATATTATACAAATCATCAAAATTGCAGATAGAATGAAAATTTGTATTGTAATGAATATTTACAATATGATAACGTAAGGCTGGAACGATGCAAGAAGTTTTTAAAGATAGAGATTCAAAATAAACTGCACTATCGATGCATGTTTATACTTTTTTTTACTAACTTTAATAACGAAGTGCTGGCCATGGAACCTTTGTAAAGATAGTTCTTTCTTTGCGCGTTTATTCTTCTCATTTTTATACCGTTTTGAGTGTAATCGGCGATAGCAATAGAGATAGTACTAGAGAAAGTAGAGCACCTCAATTTAAAAAAGATAAGAGTTGTAAAACAGCTAAAAATTATAATACAAACCATTGGTGAAATGAAAATGCTACTTGACTCCATGAAGTCAAGTTAACGTTTATAATTAGTATTTCTACGGCCAGTACAATCGCTTTTATTTGTTAATTAAGACATTGCTATTCAATTTTGAAATTCGCGTTACCTTCTCTGTACATGTATAAATAAAATGTATACAATGTGCTTTGGGATATTAATAATATCTATATATTAATTATATTTTTAGGATGCTACAATCAGTGGGACGGGAGAGCAGGTTGTCCTGGTTGGAGCAGCCAGCAAAGGTATCATACAAAGAGGTTTCCAACATAATGCGATGGTCTACAAAACTCCGTATGCGAAAAATCCGTTCGATGCTGTCACGGATCAAGAACTCGACCAATACAAGAAAGACGTCGAACGCAAACAAAAAGGAGATCCCTGTAAGTTGTATACACAAATTAATGTATTCCTTTTCAACCATGAGTGTCATTTCAAATTCAATTTAAGATAATTCTCATTGAAGCTTATCGAAGTTCATAGGGTTGTACTTGTTTTCGAGACTTTAATTCATTCCCAAAGGGATAAGATTCTTGTCGGAAAGGAAGAAATAAACAATGTTTCTTGCGAAACATTTTATTCCCCAAATTTCTTATTTATTTTACTGTTAATCACTAAGAAGACTGGCAAAGAGATTGTGGAGTTATACAATAATTAACACGTTAGATATTTAGGTTTATCCTTTTGGAATAATAATTTTAAATGACTTTCTGCGTTTATTATATTTTCGTACACTCACATCAGCTGATAGGGGAAAGTGGTTTAGAGATTGCTGGACTTTGAACGAACATTTTATACGTTGTCATTATTTTTCTATTTCGCTAAGTGAAATTTATCGTCAATAACTTACTGAAGTTTTCAATCGAATAATTACTATGCATTTTTAGAAATGTCTGCGAACATAAGAAGCCAAAGACGTAGAACTACATGTGATATTTAAACAACCAGAGTAGCATTAAATATTAAGTGTTAATACATGAAAATGAGGGAAAACAACAATTTTTTTCATAAGAATTTGGAATGGTAAGCAATACATCTTATAGGGCGTTCAATACGAGTTACACTCTATTTTCCAAATAATAACACTATTACCACTTTACCCTGTAGACGCAACACCACGTAATTGTATTAAACTCGGTTAATGGTAAAATATAAAGATAAAAAAAAGTGTATAAAATGTACCTTACAAAAATACAAGTACACTGCAATGTACACCACAGAGTTCAATGGCTTAGAGTAAAGATTACGCGATTTATTTGCATCGTAGAGTTTCTATCTTCGTTAAAGTTTCTTGTGCATTTTAGAAGTAAAGATCTGCTTCTTTTACTGCGAAGCTCATATTAGTCTACATTATTTTAGCATATGTAGGCCTCGCACGTTTAATAAGCTCATTTGTGCAATTTCGTTGTACATCTAGTACTCTGACCTAACGTGGTCAAAATACTAATAACTTAATTTCTTAGATGACGAATCACAGTCGGAGTCGGAAGCATTGTCTTCCTTCAACGTTAGCCGTGCGACACATGAATCCAGCACTGCCAAGAGTCCTGTCCAATCACCTGTTTCCGTTACCTCCGAAACGGAAGAAGAAAGCAGAGACGGTAAGTTAACACCTATCATTAATTATTCTACCTTTAACTCGTATCAATTCTGCTGCCATAAATAACGTTACGTATATTTTGCATTCACATTAATTTCATGCTTGTACCAAACAATTTTTATAATTCATTTTTATAGTATTTGTAAGGGCTTCAATTTTTTTTTTCATATTTATCATTGGAATCAATATATTTCATAATGGTCGAATATTGACTATACACGTAGCCGCGCAGTTTGCAAAACGTTAATCGATATCTGAGTGAGTACATGTTTGGACTTTCGATTTCATCCGGTTGATGTACCGAGTAAAGACATAAATTTTTCCATTGTATTTGTTATCCGTAAAAAGACTTGCATGTAATATCCTTTACAAAGGATAATAGTCTTTCAAGCGCTAATTGGGCAACGCGTACTATCACTTTTCCCGGAAATGATGTATTTCTCTAACCCCTGCTTTTTTTTTTCGTTAACATTTTGACATCTTAATTAAATGTTTGTATAATTATGTTACAGAACCTAGGGTATTGCGGATAGAAACGAAACAAGTGCCTGCGCCAAGTCAGCCAGAAGTTGTTCTAAGCGATGGTGAGTCATTTGTTTAATTAAAAACTAATATTTATAAAGTCGTACAGAGGAGGGGTAAAAGGTCAGGCATCGTTGCAGGTTTAAAAAATCATTGTATCGTAGACATTAATTTCTCTAATAATCAGTTGTGCATGGAATTTTCTGGAATGATAGTTTCCAACAGAACGAGCACCTGTGCGTCTTTTTAAACGAAAAACAAAAAATCTATTAAGAACTAGTATAATTTGATATTAAATGGAGACATTTTTGTAATATTTTATTGACGCACTGCGTTCTTCTTGTTTAAAACTGTCATGGAGTTAATACTTTCGGAATAAATACAAACACATTGACGCGCATGAGAATTTAGTATCGTTATTTCTAAATAGTTGACTTTCTGGATGTTTTGTACGATACGTCGTACGTTAATGCACGTTGCATGGGCACGTAAATTGTTTGTGGTACAGAAACACTGATGTCTCCTACGGTGTCGGAAACTCCGTTGGTTCAACATGCCAAGGTTCAAGTACAAGACACACACAGAACAATAGCTCGTCATACACCATCAGGTGAGGTTACGATGATCAGTCTCTGTAGTTAGATCGATTCATTAAATTTAGATACACTTCCATTTAGCACGTTAATACGGTCGTTCATCCTTGTGACTAAACTCTTTTATTTTATTCATCCAATCATTCTTCTATAAGCACTGTGTAGTAGTCATTTCTCTATTGTTGTTCTTATATAAAATAGTATCTGTACAACGAGGGAAATTGTAACATTTACATCGGTAGGACTTCAGCAGTTTATTTTCTTTTAATTCCAACTAACATCTAAATTGCATTGTTCAGTGTTATGATAGACACAGTATGAACCTCTGCGAACCTTGAAGTTTTCATTAATATAGATTTTTAAGACCACTTTAAGAAATGCACATCGGGGACTATAACACCGCTCTTTTTTTACTAATCATTTTCTAGAGTTATGCAAATTGCATAAGTGATACGTAGAATACATGTGCGAAATCAAATTTCTTGTAAATTAAATCACTATTTTTAAATATCTGTAGTCTCCATACTGGCGGACATGAATGTCTTCTCATAATATTCCAAGTCTCCACCGTCGGTATTTATTCAATACTGGATTGGATAAATCTGACTTTGAGTACGTCTTCACCACGGGGTTTTATTTAATGTCGAATTAACTCATCCAAGGATGGAGACGCACCCAAAGTTGGATTTATCCAATCCGGTATTGAATAAATACCGACGGTGAAGACATTTATGTCCATCTCTCTATCTAAACTACGGGGATCTAAATACTGCACGTTTTATTTTTCAATTTAACTCAAAGTCGTACGCACACAATAATAACCCCAGAATATACATTTCTTATCTATGTAATTAACTAACATGTTCGGTGAACAAAAGTAATAATGTTTTGGGGTAGATGTGGAAAAGAACTCACGTGTTCAATAACAGCCCTGGAAAGCATGACAATTTGTTTTGTATAAATGGGATTTGACATCATAATATATTTTAACATGTACATAAGTCTACATATTTTAAGGGTCTATGATTTTATTATTTTACTGAACTTTAGGATTATTTATTTACGTCATAAATATGCGTAATTGTCGGTAAAAACTATGTAACAACATAGTGAGCAATATTCAAGTCTCTCTCATAACTTTTCAGTTGGGTTATTCTAGAATTCGTATATAGTACTTTGTAGCATGTTCAACATCTTAATTTTATCAGTATCTTAGTTTTGATAAATATAAAGAAGACGATTGAAATAGAAGGTCGTGACGTGATGATGATTCCAACTAAAGAACACGCACAAAAGCGCGTCTACACACATGTTCAAACGAACGTAGAACTTTTAAGTAGTTTATTTAGAATATCCATGCTTTTAGAAGTGGTACAGTTTAGAACCAATGTTTTTAACAACTGTTAACATGCTGTTCAACAATTGCCCCCTTCTATTTAGTAATTTAACGATGACAACATTGTAAGATTTATTTAAAGGCTATTATATTAGAACACAGTTTCCTTCATCGATTTTCCATTGTCGAGTCAATAGAAATTAGAAAGCTAAAATTATTTATTAATGAAGTATCGCACCTTAACTCATTAGAATTACTTCTGATGAAAAATATAAGTCGTCTCTATCAACTTTTTATTATTTCTTGTTCACACCTCATGTTACGTGCACGTTGTCCTGTTTTCTATACACAGTGGATGCAACCACAGAGTTCCTTAACGAGATGCGCCGTGAAGCCATCGAAGCGCCACGAAACGACCTTAATAGACGAGGTAAGTGTGGATAGAAAAATAAATAAAAAAAAAAAAAAAAAAAAACCATGAAAATCAGATTTTTGTTGGGCTGTTCGTTGAAACGTTCAGCGTTAGAACGATGTATATATAATGTTGCATGTGGTTTTGCACCCATTAACTATCCGAATGCTTCCTATGCTTACGATACGTGGCTTTTTATCATCCCCTAGCTTATCGAGCTGGGACCCTTGCTTTTAAAAAGCTTGCTTACCACTTTTCACCGCCGTCGTGTCACGCGAAAGCTCGTACCTATATTGCACTCGATATGTTATATCGAACCACACTTCAGTTTACTCGTTAAAATTGAACGTCAAGTGATATTCACCTTGAACGTTTATTAGCACACAGTACTTTCACGTTATCTTCACACGTATTCTATTGGTCTTTGGGCACCTTTTATGTACAGAATTCCGATTCCAAATTCCGACCATTGTTCCCTCAGACAATTACTGAGTTAAAACAATCAAAGGTTACTATGTGCAACATTACCAGGACATTCATTTCTCATTTTATTTAACCGTTCGGTTAATTCTCGGTTCATTATTAAATTAATTATATAAAAATGACAATATTGTAAATAATATATAACTTGAATCATTCGAAATTAACGTCTGAGCCAGAAGTTATTAATGATTAATTGGTTAAATCAAATAAATGAACTGTTTGATTTACGTTCATATGCTACAGAAATATTTAATTGATTATTGTAACACGTTAATTAGGAGTCATATATGACTTTAGAGTTATTGAAATTTTATTATTTAAATTATCGTCATTTTAATATAATTAATGAAATTATGAAAGTGGGCCAATTTTGTTCTAATGATATTGAACTAGCTTCACATTACTGTTATTTAACCCTTTAGTTACGAAGCGCCACTAAAGTAGCTCCCGCCTGACCATGCATTCAAAGCGATAAATTAATATTGTATTCATATATAGTACATTACGTAACGAGGGAAGAAAGTACTCGTACTCGAATATATAGTACATTACGTAACGAGGGAGTAACACTCTGTTGCCGCCCTCGCTTCTTTCGTGACGGTAAAGACCCTCGTCCGTAATCGCCTACTCAACTCCCGAGATACGTATACTATTTTTTATCCTCCCTGCAAACCGGAAGTTCGACTTTTAAAGCCTGTCGAGTGCTGGCGCGCCCTGCCGGTATCATGGTAAAACCGAAAAATGAACATTTCTTTTTAAAAATTCATCATAAATAACTATAAACCATTTAATTGTACAAGGCATTTGTTAATAAAAATGCCCCACCCACTAACCTCAACAACGGAAGGGACGACTCTCTTCCCTCAGGAGGTAGAGTGAGAAAAGAAAATTTGAAAAAAATACAGGCTCTACAAAACGAAACGTACCTTCATTATGCCAAACATGAGTCCATGATAAGTTCTCTTAATTGAGAAAAAAATATTTATCCAATTTTGGCGTTAAGTACTCGGTGCCGTTCGCGCATGCTTTTAAATGTACTTGGCGCGAAACTCTACGGAGTTTCCTGACATTGCACCTAATAGGCAACTTTGGCCACGCTTAATAGGCCCTGAAAGTCGGACTTCCGGTGGAGAAAGAATGAAAAAGTATTAGTACTCCGCGGTCGAGCTATCCGTACAAACGGTTCAGACCCACGGCCGACTCCGTGTAGTTAAAGGGTTAAACGGATATAACCCAAAATATGGGATGAAATTAATTTTTTCTTAGGTTTCTGACATAGACTACTTTCATAATTGCGAGCACGTATGTCGATAATTATCGGTAAGTAAAAGTTATCGTCTACCGGAACTGAATTTTAGTGATCCAACGAAAGCGCGTCGACGAAATCTCGTTTCCATCGTTTAAAGCGTGTAACGAGCGGTCATCGCGTTTGCATAGGAATAGTGAAGTGGGTGCGAGCTGTCTCGTGACTGGAACGAGCCACGCTAAAGGCGATGCAAATCGAGACTGCAAAATGGCTTAATCGTGTCGCGTGTTTGAGGTGTGTCTGGACAAATGTGGTTGCAGATTGTCAGTCGAGCGGCAGTAGCAGCGAGAACGACGACAGAAGCTACTACAGTTGGCAGGCCGAGCACTACGATCGTCTACACTTAGAGGTCGCTAGAAGCACCACTATCGCAGAACGCATGAAACCTTTACTGACCGAAATACCCGCTGCACGCGTGCACGAAAAAACGCTCCCGGAAAATGCACGCGCGAAGCATGGCGACGATGCTGCACCCCCTGTGCCACCCAGACCCAAATCTTCCATTACGCACCGCCTAAGACGTGCATTCTTAGGCGATTACGACGAATTTGCGACTTTTCGGCCCCCTCGGGCCCAATTTTACAATATGTTCAACAATCCTTCCGAGAAAGAGACTCGACCGCTTAGCGAGGCCAGTTCCTTGTTAGTTTCTAAGATGGCCGCCCTGGCCAAGAGGGGCGTTGCGGTCGGGGACCGATTTAGTTCCAAAGTCGCAACAAACGCTAATGGCGCTGCCATCGTAGAAGCTAACACGGTACCGCAACCAATATCTGTATTTACCAAGAGAACGATCGCCAAACGAGCTGATTTCCTTGATCGTTCTGCTGAGGTGGAGGGTAAGGAACTTGCCAAAGTTTGTACCGCAGGAAATGTTGATGCGATATCCCGTTCGAATGATTTCTTGAATTCGAAGAGAGACGCTGCGAGTCAGTGCAGGAATTGCTGTAGGGATGTTGAAACTAGAGATATCTGTGTCGGGTGTAAGGAATCTAGCTTCGAAATTAGTAAGAGGAGCTCTCGATCGTCGATGACGAGTGAATGCGATGATACTCTGCATGCAGGGCAGAGAAACTCGAAAATTGTTGATGATTTGATGTGTGTATACCGTGAGGTGAGGAACAGGAGTTCCAGCAGAATTGTAACTTGCACCGAGTGCGATAAAGGGGAAGTTAAGGTCCATTATGTGGTTGGTCAGCTACCGAGAAGGCAAGTCGCCGATAAGGTGCATGTCTCGTCGGAAGGTGTGAAGGCTGCAGTAACCATTTTTGAAAGTGCCAGACACAGTTCGCCTCTAGAAAGCAAATCGACTGATAAGTTCATCATTGACTGTTCAATCTGTCGTCAACAGGAAATAAGCACTGCCGAAGAAAACGAAATGGAAATTGATTTGAAACCGGCGCAGGTTAATCAAGATTTACGGAATAAAAGTATCTCTTTCCTGGAAAGAAAGAGCAAGAGACCTATTCGGGAACCGTACATCGTAGAGACTAACTTTGCGGGAGTTGATGAAGAATTCTCGGGTGACGAGAGTACTCGAATGTCCTGGAAGAACGATTTAAATAACAGAAGTCTCCACGTAGATGACAGGATTGGGTGTGCTAGGAACTTGAGTTTGAATTATAATTGTATTCCTCAAAGCCCGAGAGAAGGCACTTTCAAAGGCGCGTGTAAAGTAAAAACGCGTCTTAAAGATGGCGACAGTCTTCAGAAGGTGGGTCCTTTAAAAAAAACGTACGTGAATCAGAGAGGATCGAATGAACTTCGCGAGACAGAATCTGAAGACGTAAACGGAAATATCTCGGATTTAAATGGCAACTCTTTGACACAGGATGATGTCCAAAATTTATCTCCGCCTGGAGTTTATAAAAGTAAACTTGACAACGTAATCAGCACCTTAAATGAGGCTGCGAGTAATCTGTACGTGGATTCTCATCCCGATAGTAAAAAGTCTATCGAAGGTAACGCCAGTGATGAAGAAACCAATAGCGGAATAAACAAGTGCTCGGAAAGTCACAACAACGAACTGAACTTATCACTGGGAGTAAATTTAGAGAATTTTACGGAACATATCGGAAATAATCGGGTTGAAGTTACTACCCATGAAATGTCTGGGGAGCTTAAAAAAGATACGTGTTCCGAGAAAGATGTCTTGAACGAGGAGAGTCCCGAATGCAACATTGTTGGGAGTTCCGTTGGGACCGATGCCCAGAACTTAGATAAAACGGGAGAAATATCAGACTACTCGCAAAATGTGGAATCGACTGAAGAAATAACGCAAGTATACGCGGGTAATAACGTAGACGGTAAATTGGGGACAACGGATGACGATAAAGAGAGTCAAAGCAACGGAGGCCTCAATGATCAAGTCACACAATGGCTTGCCACCTCTGTCGACAATATCGACGACACCTCCAACGACGAAGGCAGCATATCGGAAATGTTAAACAGTATTAACGTAAATTTAACGTCATCCAGGACGTGCTTGGACGTTTTGCCGGATACCGATATCTCCTTCAAGTACAATCTCGATTCCGCCAGCATGAGTTGGATTTATAGTCTGACTCCATCAGCCGATGTGGATCATCATTCCAGCAAAGACACATCTTTCGAGTGTGAAGATCTTCAGGGTGAGGGCGACCCAAGCGAACACGACGAAGTCTCGGAATTTATTTGGCTTGACCTCGCAAGTGGTAAAAAATCCAACAGTTCTGCAGACAGTCTGAACCTCAATCAAGCTAGTAACGCTGATAGTTCGGCCGAAGGTGAATCCGGCGATGATGTTGAGAATTCCAATCAAGGGTCCGATATACTCGAATTACCGACTTCGATTGTACGCGAATTGAAGGAAACCGATGACGAATCGTTCCAGCAGGACATCAGGAATACCGTGAATCAGATTATAGCCGATCTCGATGACGCCGAAGCTCACACCACCACAACGAATTTAGTAGCTGAGATGTTCCACAATGTGGCTTATTTCTCGAATTTCCCTCCCAACGTCAAGGGTGATCTGTACGAAGCTGTTCGCGAAGCGATCAAAACGTTGGAAATGGCAAGGAATATAATAGATGGCCTCGTAGACGGCCTCCCACAATCGAATCCTGCGACACCATTTTTTCCTAACGCGAGGAAAGATTTCAACGAGTCGAGGTATCTTAATGAGTACTCCAAATTGGGGAATGATAACGTCCAGTCGAGTATGAGTGAAGGCGATTTTAGAAATGGAAAGCCATCCGATATCGTCGTCATCGAGGAGATCATTCATCACATCATCGACAGAGTAGACTGCGATGCTTGGAATTTAGGATCTTCCTTTGACGCTCATAACTTAAAGAGAGTCAAAGAGACGACGAACATCGAGTTGAAGGAAATTAGTTGCAGTACTGAATTGAACTCAGAAGAGAGTGACGCTCAAGAGGCAATCCAGTCGGATTCTCGTGACCAAGAAAATGATGAGTTTATTGAAGATGTCAAGGACAATAATGGTAATCGTCAACCTGAACCTGAAGAATCCGATGAACTCGTTAGCTGTTCACGTGATTACAACGAAGAGAATTCCCATGATGCTGTCACTAACGATGAAGGTAATGACATCAACGTCCCAAAAGAATGTCACGATAATGACAACTTCTTAAATCAATCTAATACGTCCCCCCATTCGATTACTACAGAATGTTGCGATAAATCGGACAAGTCGGTGTCAGAGAACTTGACACGAGAAACACTTGAAGAAAAATCCTCGGCTCATGTTCCAGAGGTAGAAATTCATTCGTCTGAAGAAGAGGAGGTAGTAGAGACGGAGGTTGAATTTACAGAATGTATCATAGAAGAAACCGAGTTGGAAAATGAAGACGGGAAAAACTGCACGACAGTGGAAGAACATGATGAAGTGGAATACATTACGAGCAAATTAGAAGCGAAGATGTATGAGGATGGAAATGTTGGTGCGAACGAATGTATGGATATAGTGTCTATCGACGAGGATAATCTTGAACCCGAAGATCAAACCGAATCATCTAAGAAAAAGGATGACGAATGTTTACTGAAGGTAACCCTTGAATTGAAGGATAATCTTGAACCCGAAGATCAAATCGAATCATCCGAGAAAAAGGATGATGAATGTTTACCGAAGGTAACCCGTGAATGTAACAAGTTTAGTGAACAAGAAATGATAGCCAAGGTAAGTAATGGCCTAACTGAAGTTCATGAAGAGACTGAAGAGCAGGACTGCGCTTCAGAGAATGAAGTGGGTATATCAGATGATGAATGCGAAGTGGTTTTCGAAAAGGGAACATTACTCACGTCTGAGAACAATGATGAAGAACTTAGCTCTAATGATAAGCCTCAAAATGACGTTCCTTATGAAGTTTCCGATGTTCACGATAACGTTATCTGTGAAACTCGGCCCGGGTTCTCAGAACAGGTCTCGTTAAATCGAGAAGATGAATGTTCCAATGAAACGGTTCCTAAATCATCGGAACATGAACCCAACGGTTCTTGTGAAGGAGATTATTCTAATTTCTGGGGCACCGATGAATTCCATGTAAACAATGTATCGGATGAAGTGAATTCAAATGAGACCGACAATGACAAATTAGGGGAAACAATTCTAGCATTTTGTGCTCGTTTTAAGTCCGCAAAGAACTGTACTACCTCGGCCCAAGAACAAATATCCAAGTCCTCGAGTTTCTCTTCCTCATTGGAGGAAGACTTCGCGTCTCTCAAGTTACTGACGGAAAGATTCCTCGATCTGGAACGGAAACATAGTTGCGAGCTTTCGGATATCCATTCTATCGAGACGGCGTCTCCACCAAACGGCGACTGTAGGAAGTTCGGGACTTACGAAAGAATGGAATATCAGGAAAGATATCCCACTTTTCGGCTGATACTCCAAGACAAACTATCGAACGACAGCTGCGAAGACGATTCTCCATCATCTGACGGAGTACGTTCTTCAGGGTCGGACAATATGGCGGAGCGAGAAGTTACTTCGGACTCTACGGACAACGACACCAAGTCCGACGATACCAAGGAGAAACAAATGAATTTTCCTCTCGCCAGGTTTTGTCTCATCGAGTATATCGGTGAAATGATAAATGGCGAATCTTCGGGAACGAGGGACGATCAGACCGCGCGTCACGACCCATTTCTGGAGCACCAAGACCGTCTTAATGCAGTTGAGGACTTGAACGAGCGCTCGTACTTCAAATTCCATGATATAAATGAAATACCCGAGTGCCGGGGATGCTACGAAGTGGAAACCGACGAAGGGAACTGGGCAAGAAGGTATCTTCCTCCAATTTACGAAGAGCCTGGGGAAATCGCGATGGAGTCCGAATCTACTTTCGGACCGGAGAGGCAAAGACTAGAATCGAATGACGGTACGTACGAGACCTCTTTCGATCGTTCTAATTATCGTTCCGAGTTGGAACATATTTTCAGCGACTGGTTTCCGGAGGCCCAAGAAGACTCCTCAATGGCCAACGATAATAGGACCCCACCAAGCCACGATGTTCGCGTATCTTCCCCTAGAAGTCATTCGTCCTCGCCACATGACAATCACCTTGGGACTTCGCAAAGAAGAAATGATAATTCATCGTCGCCAAGAAGTATTGGTGATTCCACATCACCAAGGGATAATGGTCGCCTGTGTTCATCAGCGGGAAATGATAGCGGAAAGATGCCGAATAGTAATAACGACATAGCCTTAGGATTGCAGTCTGATGAAGAAACCGTGTCGAAAAGTTGTGGTCAGGTGTCTTCAAAAATTAATGATCATGTCACTTCGCCTTCGTTATCCGTTCCCAGTCCGGAGTCCGGAGATTATCTATCCTGCAAGGATGAGAGCGACTCTGCAACGGCCTTCCAGTCTTTGCACCACACCAGCTCCTCAAGCAACAAAGCCACGATCTCTGAGGACAGCGAAGAAGATAGCAACTTCAATAGCACGTACACCATATCCGATGTTAGCGACATGAGTAGCTCCAGCAGTCCTTTCGAGGAAACGCCCTACAATGCAGATATCTCGACGAACATAGACGACGCGTTGGTGTACTTGAAATTACAGGAGAAGAAGCTGAAAAATCGGAACGTTAGAACGGATCTTGAGTTCGACACCACCGTCAATTTTGCGGATATCTCTGGAAGCACGATTTCTTGCGACCTGAGGAGAAATTCTAATAAAGCGTCACAGGGTGATCCTTCGGACGAAGACCTCGAAGAAGCCCAAAGAGCCGAACAAGAAGTCAGCTCTTTCTGTCATGGCGAATCGCAACGAGGCAGTATTGGCTTGTCGGATTGCATGTCGTACTCGTATGATACCAAAGAATTTATGAGGCTAGAACGTGCTCTTATCAGTAACGACGCCACCAGTGAGGGTGCGTTCTCTCATGATTGCCTCGAGAAGCCTTCAATTGGGTCTTTTCTAGTGCCGCCACCAAAGTATGAGGATACTACTTTGTGCAGGGTGGTCTCTGCTATCAATTTGACCGATACTGGGGATATTGATCCTACATCTAGTCTTCAGGATTCGCCGTAAACCATTTTTTTTAAAACGTTTATGTCGAGTAGCCAGAGAAGAGACCGCGTTTAATGGCTTATCGAATTTCGACGACCGAAGGCAGGATTTCCTCCGGTATTACTTACTTATTAACTGCCGATTATCCTTTAATTTAATTTCATTCCCACGCGTTGTAATAACATGGCTGTTATTAATTATCTGTACAGTTAAACAGCGCCACGTCGGTGCTATTTTTCACGCGTTATTTCATATTTTCTTTTTTACTTCCTATTACTTAGTTTTAGTTTTCAAGGTTTTAGGAATGATTACCGGTGCCACCTGGTTTGATACCGGGTGTGGCTGTGATATACTTTTAAGGTCGATTACAAAGTCTGAAAAGTTCCTATTTTACCGATTATTCGCTGGATAAGAGTCCAGATTTATTCGGTACAATTTACTATTATTTAGATATTAATGGATATTAATCCAATCATTACGCGAATACGCGAACCGCTGTTAAGTTTATTTCGGTCGATTGTTAAGCCAATGTTAACATGATGATATTAATCACGGTATCGTATTATGGATTACGGTATTCGATCGTTGAAGTTTTCGTTTCGTTTCATACTTCTAACCAATCGCTTTTACAAAATTATGAATAATTTCATACTTGACTCAGAATTTAACAAAGTGGCGGAACATTGCGCACTATTAACGAGCCAAGTGCATTAACATCGGAATGCTATTTTAACATAGCCGTACTTTACTACAACCACGCGTTGATTGCTCATCTTACTTACAATTTTACATTGTACACACGTAATTGATAATTACTCTTAGAGCGTTCGACGTGAGGTGAAGTTTCTTAAGATTTCAGTTGCGTTCCTCGTTTTTGAACCAGGAATTGATGCGTTATGTTTTCGTTTTCCCGTGATCGGATTTCTATTATTTTGTTGTTTTCTTTGCATTTCTGAGGAATTGCCGTTATATTTCCCTACGTTGAGTACTTTCAGTTCGCCACATGTACCTTTAGCTTATTGTCTGACGTTAAGTTTATGTCATGATTTTGCACGAAATAAAAGTTCAACTCCATGCCAAGGAGCTCGTAAACGTAGAAGAAAAGCACGCTAGAACAAGGTTTACAAGCTAGTGTTATGTATAATGCTTTCTTCAGCGTTTGAAACGTTCACATGCACGTATGACTGTAAACATTTCTGCACGAATTCACCCATTTTTCTCCATTTTTATTGCCAAAATTATCTTTAACGCCGTATCCTTTTCTTCTACGCAACGGCGAGCGGTCTCATCTCGTCATTAACCCTATATTTTTTACGATTTTTATGAACATATCGGATGTTCGGAATTGCTAAAAACGTTGGGTTATTCCATAAGTTGGCGAAGAAATGTTTTTACAGCTAATTTTTTAAAATATAATTGCATGTTTTATTAAAACTGTCGAAGAGATGGGATCAACAATGCCGAAGAATACATTGATACTTAATACGCGGGTAGTTTCATTGCAGAAAAGGAACTTTGGAATTTCTGCAAATTTGTTCGCGAAAGTATGGAATGACTCAATGCAAAATTCGAGATAGAGGAACTAGCCAGCGTAAGACAAAATTATAGGTTTTTTAAACCTTTAAGGCACGGTAGAAACTGACTTGCACGTCATTCCATCATTCGTTATACTTTGCCGCACCTGCCCCACGGTTTTAGCTTTTCGTTTAATCCTTCGATTACGCAAACGTTAATCGTGACTACCAATATATTTACATCCATGGCAAGCTTGAATGGTAACGTTCTCTTTCTCTCTTCCTGAAGGTAAGGTTATTTTTCCACTATTTTTTCTATGGGTTAAGGAGATCTCTTGCCTCCACTTTATTCCTGTTTTGCTACTTATGCACAATATTCCTGTATCGGTAATGGGGAGAACATTGAAAGGAAAGAAATGTCACTTACTAATAATTCTTTCTTAAGGTAACGATTATTAATTAACGTTATTTCAGCGTACAGGAGTGTTACAGTACTCGAGTAGAGTCGATCAGTTGGTGGGAACAATAAAGTTAATTGGATGGTTGAACTCGGTTGTAAAATTGATTAATTCAGAAGAAATCATATTAGAGATTGGATAATTGTAACTGTGTGTTTGCCAATGAAATTAGTTTCTTATTTATATTTTTCGAGTTCATTGACAAAGCTACCTAACATAGTAGCATAAGTATATTCGAACCAGGGGGTACTTTTTTTTTCGATAAGTAGCTGTAGAAAAAAAATTTTTCTTATAAATTTTGCGTAACTTGATTTGCTTAATTTATTAATTTCTCCCCTGACTCAAGTATTTGTGTTTGAATTTTTTCAAACAGTTGATTTCAATGTTCTTGAAGAAATTATTAAAAATTATATCTGTTAACTCACCCGGTTCACAGATCGACATATGCTTAATACTTAATTAACGAAAAGAAGTATATTTCGTTTTTCAATGTACATTCTAGAGACAGGTACATTTATTGTTATTGTCTGAAGCCTCGACATCTGTTTAAAGTGAAAATTCATTAACATGTACCTATTTATTTGGTAGGAATACTTTTGTTACTGTCCTTTTCAGAATAAAAAATTATTTTCTTTTTTGAAGTTATTTCCTTCTTGAATTGAGTTTCAAAATTACAGATTTGTTAACCTTACAAGGTGTGAAAAATCTGCTCAATATCGATCGTCACTCTACTCGGAAAAATACGCTGCTTACATATTTTATCATATTTTAATGAATTGTAAATAACGTGTTGACTGATACGTTTGTATTTCAGGAGAGAACACCGTAAATGGCGATCACTCGGATGCACATCACAGCACATTTTCCCAGAGTAGCAAGGAGGTTTGTTTTTTACCCCCCAACATTATTCTCAGTTTATCTAAAATTTGTCTTGTTATCGTAACGACATATCTAAATGTTCACTATTTGTGTCACATCTTTTTTTTTTTCTCACCTTACATCAGATTTTACAATTCATTATCAAAAGGAAGCACGACCTCTTGGGAAAGCAAAAGAGAATGTGAAGGAAACCCGGAAAGTTCCTGAACTAATGTGGGAGATTCAAGGATGTTAACTTTTAATTAAAATGGTGCGAAGAACAAACGGAAAAGATATTCACGTCTTATGAGTGAACTGTGAATCAAAAAATCACTTCAACATTATTTAAAGTTTGCAATGGTCTCTTCCAATAATATCAGTCTACTACCATAAATGAAATTTGTTGAAATCAACAAAATAGTTTTCTTAGAATTTGAATCAATGTATAATCATAATATATAGTTTCGAGACGTGGATTTCTTTCCAATGAATTGTGAACATTTATATTTTCTCTAAAGTTTATCAGTATTCGAAGATCGTTAAAGATGTGATTGAGTTTTATCATACAATGCGGAAATTAGTTTTCTGAGTATTCGTTTTATCGTTGTGGGAAAGGATACGATTAATAGCAATGCACATGCAAGATTAATTAATGCCTTAGTATTTAGTTCACTTTTATTTTTTCCTTAAATTAAAACTCGTGTCATTTAATAATTAATTTATAACTAAAATTGCCAGGTATTTCGTTAAATTCTCGCGTCATTAAATAGTTAGTTAATTTAGAACTAAGGTCATTGGACATTTTATATACTAAACTTTAACCCATTTCAAGTTCAAAAACGTATAAGTAATTTCCATTCAAATTATTCAAATTTCCGTTTCGAGGGTTGTTTATGACCAGGCTTGAACTGCCACAATTTATCGAGAATTACGCAGCATCTTATGATTTTTCATACAAGTCGTTTAATCATCCGTGATTGTTTTTATCATTACCAACCATGAACAGCTCTCCATACTAGATTATCGTCTTCAAAATTAAACTCATATCTAAACCTTTTTAATTCCCATCTTGAATTAAAAATTATTTAAAAAGCTACATTTGAATATTATACGGATTGCTCACTCTCTTTTTCGCTACAGTGAATTAATTTTCTTTTATAAAAATCAAATTCAGCATTGACCTCGAAATGCAAATGGCGACGGAGAAGATTCAACGTTCTTTCACGGTCTTCGAATTAAGATTAAAAGTCATGCCCGTCATACTCATCACGAGGGAGCTAGAATCATGTCTATTTTCTCATAGTCGATCACAGGATCTGCAAGATCGATCGATTTTTGGATAGAGCTATTAAGCAAGCTAGTACTGCTGCTTGCATGCGAAAAAAACCGAATTTTAGGGACGCTAGGGAGGCCATTGTTGCATGTGCATGAAGGTTTATGGTTACGGTTGGGACCTTCCGTGTTAAGGGTTCCATGTCGCAGGACGTGAGCGTTAGCGAGGAATCGCCTAAGAAGGAAAAGAAGAAGAAGAAGGGCCTGAGGACGCCGTCCTTCCTCAAGAAGAAGAAGGAGAAGAAGAAGCCGGTCGAGGCGTAGGTAGTCCTATTCAGGTACGCATTGCTGTTGGTATTATTTTATTGTTAAAATCGGCTTAATAAGAACCATACGAAATCTCTTTTATTTGAGGACAAGTTTAATGCTGCATCCAACGAGGCAAAATATATTTATAACAATGCAGTTGGTGTTTTTACGGACGACTGTCGTCTAGATACTAGTTCGCTTTTTTAAGAAAAGAAAAGAGTTGAAAGACAAATTCTGATCCGATTGATACTAGGATACGTCGCTCCATTGTTACAATGATGTTTCTATCATCTCGAGTTTCCTACTTTATTCATTAAACTACGGAAGCGATAAGAATGGAAATATGCTGTACCGTTCGGAATTTTAAAATCTCTGAGATTTTAGTATTTAATTGTTCTTAATATTAATTTCAAATTATGAGATGTGTTACCGTTTTTACGGTTTAATGTATGCTAGAGGAGCATGTCGGAAGAGCAGCTTTTAAAACTTGTCTGGTGATGAAAGAGAGATATTTTACAAACATTTCGTTAATTAGATAGCCCAGGTAAAGAGTTTCACGAATGATGATCCGCGATTAACAAGATGACTCTTTACGTATCACTGCGTTTCTTGCTTTCGAGAAACTCTTCGGAATCAAATTGCGCTGTATAAAATTTAGAGCGTTCATTGCAACCGCTGGCGATTGTTTTAGAATAGACGAGCAGCCGCTGTTTAAGTTGCATAGTTGCAATTTTGGCAAAATGATACGTAGACGGATATTTTCTTAGAAGCTCTAGTGGCATACTCACATCATTCGACTCTCACCAATGATACCATGCAATACGCTCACGGTGTTTCTTTTTAGTAATAGGTTGGTCAACTTTTAAGAAATGGGACGGGTAAACCAATTACTATACCTGTTACTATAAAATTCACCCTTTTATAATATAAAAATATAATATATAGGCCTAATTGTCTCTCTAAACTAAATAGCAATTTTAGGTCAGTACATTTGATTATTCAAGGACTGGTCAAGGGTTGGTTACATATTTTGAGCACTAATTACATTGCAGGAATATAATATCAAAGCATCTTATTGTTTCTGTGTAAATGAAGACCTAGGTTTCTAATTTCGGGTCTATAAATGTCTAATGTCATGATCTAGTAGTTATTTTAAAACCTTTATCCTGATTTTAAAAGGAACTATTTATTCGATTAATTTACACATGGCAGTTAAAATATTATATATTATTGTTTGTCAAAAATGATGTCGTTGAATTATAATTGTACTTTTACACTTTTCTACTCAAAACTGTTGCTGATCGTGCTGCATTCAAACAGTTAAGTTATTAAAACATACAAATCTTTACCCTGAGAGAATAATTTTTCCCTTCAATGGGTAATATATCATTTTCCTTTCCGCGGTCATTTTGAAAATGGGAGTAACACTGGTGCAGTGATTATATATTCCAATCTTAGCGTTGAACAAATGAAATTAAAATTATTACCATAGATTAAACGGTGTTAGTTAGCGAGTTCTTCATGAAGCGCGGGTACAAAGGAGCGATTCAATTACGCTATCAGCGTGAGTAATATGTAACGTGCTTACCGTTGTCTCAATCTTAATTTGCAGACACTGCCACGAGCGAAAGTTTATCACAAGTAAAGACAGTATGAAGAGATGCGAGATCGAGTGATCCCAAGGGTATCAAACCAGAGAAGCAAAAACGAGGGAGGACGAAGCTGGAGGAATGCAAAGAAAAAAAACGTCGAGACGAAGGAAAAGGGAAGAGAAGAATCGAAACCAGGAGAGGACGGACTTCGACCGAAGTAAACGAGGGAAGGGAAAAGAAAAACAATCACAGCATCTTTCCAGGACTCAAGACTGCCATCACATTACATCTACAATAAGAAGACTATATTATATTGTTAATGTTTTTACGTTTTTAATTTGTTAAGTGCCGCGCTGTCATATTTAACTCATTGTCATAGGCCCTAGTTCTGCCGACATCCCTGCCTCCGCCCGAAGGAAGGAGTGCTCTCGACCTAGGTCAATTTAATTGTCTAAAATAGGAGTACTCGGCGACCTTAGTCGCCATTGCGAGCGACTTTTGCGATAGTTAAGACGAGCTTTCTCGTGAATTTCGTCGAGCGACTCCATGAAATGGCAGGTCATCCGTTAACGTAGGGATTGGTCCATCGGTTGGCAGGTGGACCTTCCTTCTAGGGATTTTCGATTAACCGTTTTGCATCCCTCGTCGAAAGCTCTCCGGTCTCGTCCCGCCGAGGCTAAGGTCGAGAGAACCTCGTAGGAGATTCATCGTCCTTAGACGGGAGTTCTTTGTGACCGTGGTTTACTTTGCATGGAATTTTTTTAAACAATCTAGCGCACCCATCTCCCGGCAATTATTTCGAATGTGTCGACAAACGCCTTGGCGTCTCCCTTTCTCTGTTCGTCGGACGTTTTTAGGACGTGACAGGATAACGATGCTAAACGATTCGCAGGATCGACTTGAATTCGTTAAACGTGATTGTAAAATGGCGGACCCTCCCCGAACCATAGATCTTACACACATGGAGGAAACATTGCTATAGTATGTGCATACGATTAGGTGTATGGAAAAGGTTAGACAGAGAAAGGGACCTTCTCCCTTTAAGTTATTCCCGGAAGTACTCTCCGCGCGCATAGGAGGATCGATACACGAAATTTATACGATAGGATAAATGATAAAAACATGTGAAGATCTTCGTTTCTCATTGAGAAAGTTCTTTACATTGAATGAATATTAATTTGCTGCACTTTCTCTGATCTTTTCTTTTGTAGTTTTTTCGTATTTATGCAAAATGGAGCAGTCGCAACAACATGCTACAGTACATGCTACACTTGTGCAGTAAAGACTTCCGGTAACACTTAGAAGGAGAAGAGATCTCTCTCGGTGTAACCTCCTCGTAACACCTCTCCACTCCTATTTATGTTCTCTTCGTGTATATAAGCTCTGTGCTTCGAACCGTGTCGGTTGGTCCGCCATTTTGTTTTAGAGAATTCCAACACAACCGATAGTAAAAATGAATTCCTCGTTTCTGAGAAACCCGTTGGCCGGCCTCAATCGAGACCTGGCCTAGATATTTCAGATAAGGGGAAGTTTCGATTCTTTCTCCACCGAGAAGAGTTCTTCGTGTCCACCATTGTCATTCCTAGTAATGATATCATTGGTGATCGGATCAGTTAGTTCTCGTCTACTTTTTTCGCGAGCTTCGTCGAGCGACCCGGCACGTCTTTTTTCTCTTGAAACGATTCTCCGTTTCGTCTAAGGGGATTCTAAACGACCTCTCGGAAGAGGAACGACTCATTGTTTCTTACGCGTTACGTTAGAAGCGCCCCAGCCGATATCGATCAAGACCGATGGAGGTTGATTTGACAAATCGACTTCGACCCGGAGCACTTCCAGATACGGACTTTTAACGATTAAATGAAATAATGCTGCGATTTCGTTGGGATCGCTGCCGATGGCGGCAGCACTTTGCGACTGGGCGAGTACCCGAAGTTCTCGAAATCGGGTCACTTTCGTCTTTCTCTTCTTCTCTCTCATCGCGAGGTCTCAAGATTCTGTTCGAGAGGCGCGTTATATAAATATATAAATATATTATACATATTAATATAGTACAAGGCGGAAGAGGCGCGCCCACGTGAGGGAACGCCGTTCCGATTTTTAAGGACGGACGCGTGCGCCGCCATCTTATTTCTTATTCTTCTTCCTCTTCGATATGGCCTAGGAAGCTGCGGGGAACCGGATCGAGGTTGCCAAAGTGACCGACACGAGGCGAGCAGGAATAGAAAATCAACGGTCCTTTCGTAGGAAGAGAAAACCGATATTACTCTACCTTTAGTAGAACGCGAAAGAACTCCTTTGGGCTCGACAAGCCCTAAAAGGGCGAGTACTATTCTTGCAAATGGCGAACGGAAACGGGTCTGGTTGGAAATGAATGGGATT
Organism: Orussus abietinus; assembly: GCF_000612105.2. Classification (NCBI taxonomy): domain Eukaryota; kingdom Metazoa; phylum Arthropoda; class Insecta; order Hymenoptera; family Orussidae; genus Orussus; species Orussus abietinus. Next base: position 17,638 of record NW_019394530.1, on the reverse strand, counting down.
TTTAAAAGGGTCATTTCTGCGTTCTAAGACTCGTTTGGAATCGTCGACCCTCGGAGATAATGTACTCGCACTAAAATCGGGCTTTATTTAAGAACGGCGTAAATTGTACCGGCGATTTCAAACCAGTCTTGGTCCATCGCATTCAACGTATCGATACAGTATTACTGTGTCATACTTCAGATTTCCTCGGATCATGTCAACGTGTCCAGAGACACCTGAGATTAGAAAAAGAAACGGGAGTGAGACGTTATTTTTCACTCACAATGAGCCACTTAACTTCTGGCATTTCTCTTTAAACGAAAAAGACTGTGGACGAAACTCAGAATTTCGGAACTCCCTTGATGCTCGTGCATCTCTATTTTACCGTCACAATTTATACTTTTCAATGCTATGTACCATTTTAAACGTAAAAGCGGTAAAAAAAAAGAGAAAAAAGAGAACCGTCAAACGGACTTTGTGATCGTAGTCTTTTGAAAACAGTTTTATGCTACTCTTTTTGAACTCCAAATCTACATGGTGTCTCTTCAAGGCGTAAAGAATAGCAGCGAGTAGACAATGCCCATGTTTCCATAATAGTACAGTAATAAAGTGATCGCTTGGGTATTTCACATTTTAGCGTCGGATAGACCAAGCATTTCCTCGCATTATAAGATACACATTGTATGACAAAGTTGTCTAGATACTCGTCTGGAGAAACGTGAGCTTGCGGCTCTTTTCGTTTATTACAAATGCAAGGGATCCTTATTACACGTGATGCGTTGAACGATTTCATTTCCGTCCACACCGGTTTTGTTTTGTTAACATGAGTTCCAACGTTATGAAGGATCCAATAGAAAGCACGAAGGAAGTCGATGACACGAGTGTTAAGCCAGATACGCGAAAAACTTCGAGAAAAAGAGTCCGAGGAATTGCGTCCCTCTGTCCGGACTCCGGATCGTCGATCTCTCCGAGATATATTTTTTATTGACGTACAACTTAATCGTTCGGCTTTCTTGTGCTTGCTGAGAGAGCAATAATCGATTTGTGACGGGGAGAGTGTCCGTGTTGTGCGCCAACGCTTCGCGTTTTAAAGAGCCGACTGTTGGAATTGGTAGAAATTGTAAGAAGATGGTCCCACGGACCGAAGTGCGATCGGGAATGGCAATATGCCTTTAATTTCGGTTTAGGACCAAAAGAGCCACGACTCGACCTAGTTAACGCGCTTCGTTCTTTGTAATCCGAATACTGCAGATAACTTATATGTTTATTAATGATTTCATACCCAAACGTGTCTAAAGAAAGTAAAATTAAGCTCGTCGGGTTAAAGATATCAACGTAAATGCGGAAGTATCTATACGACAGTAAATTAGGGTTGTTTACGGTCTTAATTATTACTCTAGAATTTCAAGTTCGCAAATTGCTTTTAACGCATGTCGCATATTTTACCCGACATTTTAGCTCGTTGAGTCATACGTTATATTTTATATTTCCGTTTCGTTGTCTTTTACTGTCGCGATGTCGCTCCGCAGAATTGCGCTCGTAGAGTCAAACTTTTAACTCGTGAATCTACGAGTGACTTTACTTGGTGGCTTCGAAGTTTATTCCCTGATGCCATGTATGCCACTGGTGGAAATGAATGACTTCCCATTGTGCACTCGCGACACCATGTCTGTAAGGAAGGCATTCATCTCTACTACTGTGCATGATACATTCGTGCGGTATGTTTCTTAAATATTTAACAGGGAGCTACTGATTTCTTTGACATGTAATTTACATGCAGCATTCGCCCTACGAAAGGTATTAGAAGTCGAGTGAACGAGTCAGGAAGGATTGGTGCGAATCACCGTAATGTTTTACCAGGTCTGAAAGACCTTTCGGAGTATAATAGCGTTTTTATTACAGGATAAATCGCCCGATCGAACATTCGTGCCTCTTCGATAATGCACATACGAATAGGAGCCACGGTTCGCTGTTCGATTTTTTACGATATATTTTATTTTCCACTGTTCTATTGATTACTTTCTATTAAGATCGATTATTATTATTGATTATTAATGATTTATCATTTCGTGCGAGATAGGGTGTACACTTGAAGAGAGAAAAAGAGAGATATGTGAATCGTGTGTGAAACGGAGGAAGTAATAAGTGCGATGTATACATAAATGTAACGTTTTCTTTCCTTTTTAAGCTTTCTTTGTACAGGACACGCAGAACGAGAAAGAGGATCGATTATAGCTCCCCCCCTCCCTCCTGTCATCCCTTATTATTCCTCATTCCTCCCCTTTTTGTAGGATATACAACAAATGATATTGCGTGCTAGGCAAGCGCCATTATTTCGCTCTTGTTGTTACGCGCTTTTGCGTGTGACTTGCGAATTAAAAATCGATGCAATTTACGACGCTAACATTCGTTCATTACGCGAGTGGAACGATGACAGTTCTTTTTTAATCTCCCACTGACGAATCTGCACGTCAATTGTGAAACATCTGTATGGTTGCCGATACGCTGATAATATTTTACGAAGCTCGTGTAATGAACTCTGTATGCGCGTTAAGCCTGTTTTTGTAAAAAAAAAAAGAAAAAAAGTGATCCGTAGCGGATTTAACCGGCGAAATTCGTCGAAGCCGAAACTAATAATTGTTAGGTAATACTTATAAAGCTTCGCTTTTTACAAGGAGTTTCTTTTCCTTTTTTATTTCTAAAGTGAATTCATCGGTTCGGTTTCGACGAAGTCGATTAGCGAATTTCACAGATGGATGTTTATAGCGAGTTCAGGCTTTGTCACTCATGTTGTACACAGAAATTGCGCGCGTATCCAATTCAATGCTATCACGTAATGATGATGAATGTATTATTAAATTATACGATAATTGCAATCTATTATTGTAATAGTTAATATATATTATATATAATATAACAGGTAATATTATTAAATATACAAAAAAAGTAATTTTAGTTACGACCACGACTTTGAAAACTTTTTAATAAGAAACGACTCATTTCTGAGATGTTTAAATCGATAATTTTCCAAGGATTTTGGAACAGAGGTTCATAGTTGTATATAACAGAACTTATTTATTTGAACTGCATTTACATGTCTCTTATGCATTTCATGTGGACTTCTAGATGACTAAAAACATTGACATGCATACATGTATAAAATGAATTGATTATGAATTTAATTTGTACTACTACTATTGGAACTTAAAACATCGTAAAACTAAATAATTTATCTAACATTTTGAAGATCTTTGGTACTTATTAGTTTTGTTTTTTTTTTTTTTGTAAAATTGAAAATTCATTCGTATTTGCACAAAGCGTGTAAATAGTTTTAAAATTGCGAAATACCAATACAAATCTCCAGGTATCGCGACAATGTGTTGCAATGTTGAAAAAGTATCGTCAATAATTGTGCCATTTACCGATTTCGTTACATTTTATATCAGAATATTTTATGTAATCAGCGCAAAAGTCACCCAAGACTTTGAATCTTACTTTACGGAATTTAAAATTATTTATACTTGACTTTGACGCAAAATTCATTATTAAATGTGTCCACACGAGAAAATAGTAAACTGGCAGAAAAATGTGAAGAGTTACATGGCAGATACACATGCATATAATACAAATCGGTAAATGAAAATACTTAGAATGTGAATAACATACTGAAAAGCTTTGGAATCTGCTAGAAGTAGTCATACATTCTTTTTTGGTATTAAAGAATTTTTATTCGAGATTACAATATTGATTAATACCCAATAGTTCTTTAACGTTTTGCCTAGAGATAGGAAATTTAAACTTCCCTTATGGTTTTTTCTTAAATTATATTTCACGGATATGTTAAGTATCAAATACAAATGTATTCCTGTTTAAAACTGTTGTCGCTTAACTTTCAAACGTTGATGGTAATTAATTCTTTAGATATTAGGTCCGTACTCATATATCATCCTTACGTACGGTAGCAAGAGTTTTCAGGTAAGTACTCCCGTAAACATTTATGGAAAGTATAGACAAATTTTAAATTCTCTCTCTTAATTTATGGAGATGGTCAGGGTATTGGCCAAGCAGCCATTAGTAGAATTATAAAAAGTTAACAAATTTAAAATAATTTTCGTCTTATATCGCATCCACTATCTCGTACATGTATGCATATGTATGATAATGCTAATGCATCGAATCATTTAAATGTAACTTGCAAATATATTTGCCGCGAAACTCTACCGAGTTTAATTGCTTCTTAATAATCAAGATACGTCATACCGTTGGGTTTAAATTGGAAAAAAAATGATTACAATCGAGTGATAGTATAAATTAGTATGCTGCCATATGTACATACATTAACACGATGACCGTCAGGTGATCACCTGTAAATGACAATCGCTCTGCACTGATAACCATCGTGGCGATCAACGTGTTAAATTTGAGACAAACATCACACGTTTAATGTTTTATTATTTTCTCAATTTTGAAGTTAGGTAATAATATAGCAATTCCTTCACAGATAGACAAAGTGATGCAAAAATTACATGAAATTAGCCTTATAAAAGATCATGAAATGAGTCATGAGCGTACCGCTTATGAGTCCTCATTTGGAATTCATATTTCCAGTAGACACTGACGAACCAAAAATATTTAAATATGAAAGAAATTAAAGTACATACAATGTCTCAATCTTTGCTTGTACAGCTAAATTGATCTAACGCATTGCCGATAAACAATTTGTTGCTGTAAACAGTTTGTAGCTCATATTTGAGCCACCGCGTGACAAATCTACCGCAAATTTGTCTTCAAATTTATTATATAATATGCGTACACATATTGCAGACATTTCATGCGTCAAATGGTCTGGAAATTGTAAATCGATTTTCCTCATCACATGATGATCATGCATCTCTATCTGGGTTGTTATCCTCGTAATATGAAAATACGTTTTTTCAGTTTCTTCTGATCGCAGATAATCGAAACGGCGAATGTAATGAAAGTACTGTGCAATGAGACGATACTTATTACACACTTAAATTATTCCCATTCCCTCGGATGTGATTTATTTTAATACTAGAACTACCGACGGATTTTTTAACTGTAGTTGGCCATGTTAAACCTGTCATTTTGTGTTACGACTTGGTAGTTCTAATGTGAAACACGTCTCTGATTTATGATTATGTTACAGGTAGGTAATACTTCCTGAACTTACCATTGTGTTCTGGGGTACCTATACTATCTTTCACAATCAGTACCGAAGGCCATGAAATCGATTCCTAAATTTACATGATTTAACATACAAATGGCAGCGAATTGAACAGTACTTTTTAGTATAGCAGCTGACTGGCAATCACTGGGACAGTGTCACAGTTACGTTCTGAAATTTATACTTCCGTGATAACATATTTTGATAAAGAATTGACACGTTACAATAGTGACCGTGCACTATTTTCCTCCAGATAAGTAGGAAAATAAAAAAGAAAAAAAACGAGGTGATTACAGTCTCACGCCAAGTCTATTCTTGCAAGTAAAACGTATATATCATTTGCCAAGTCTTTTGTCACAACAACAATAAGGTATTGTGATTCCTGAACGGAGAGGCAGAAATTATGCAAAAGTTATTAACTGCAAGGTAACAAATTTAATGTTAATTGTTTATGAACTTCGGATGGGAACATCTCACATCGTATTGTGTTAAAAAGATATTACAATTTTTAACCATTTTCGTTGAAGCTTATAATTTATAACATATGTTATACATTTACTATACAATTTTACTCATTTGTATACACAATCTCATACAATTATAACACGACGTTGTAAGATTATAAAATGATTTCGAAATTTATAAACAACGTGTGCTAATTCGGTTTCGGAGACAGAATATATCATTTTACTGCAAGCACAATTCGAAAATAGGGATTAGAAAATAAAATACGACTGAATGTGCTTACTCAGATCACGCAGGTTGAAATGAAAGAAGTTGCGAACTAAAAATTCAAACTAAAATTTCAACTCAGTCAACATCAAATTGGAAGCTTGCAAAAGCGCAAAGACACATCGGCGATCTCCGAATTCTTTAATTTTGCGGAGATCGCGGCACTTCTTTCGGATGTCGTAAGAAGCTCCAGTGATTAGAGACCCACTAGGAAGATAAGATTCGAGTGTAGCTGTTCCTGCATCGAGGGGGGGATTCGATATAAACTTGGCGGGAGGACTAGAGTCACGTCAACAACACCGATAGCAAACTCCTCCGATAAGGAATTAGGTGAATAAGTCCACAGCTACTGTAACTGTCTACATATTTCAACTGACCGTCCATTGGTAGATGTGTGATGTTGTGTTCTTTTTTGCGTAATAACCAGTTCCGAGGCCCCGTACATTTACGAACAAACTCGTTCTTCAAGCTCCAGTCACGCGTTTATTTATTATAACGAGCAGTTCGCGAGCCAGTCGATCGGTTTCCATAAAGCTGAGTCCCTCAACATTTCATCTGGTTCTTTGAGGGAATTTCACCTGGTTTTTCGAGAGAATTTCATCTGGTTTTTCGAGAGAATTTCATCTGGTTTTTTGAGAGTATTTCATCTGGTTCTTTCAGAGATTTTTATCTGGCTTTTTTTTTCCGAGAATATCTTACCCGGTTCTTCGAACTCTTATCCCGAGAAACATGAACTCCTTCAGCTCGATTATCAGAACGGTAAGTAGACTTTTCAGATATCTCGACTGTCTCAATTTGAACACTGACTCTTGACTTGTGCCTCACTTTTGGGGTAAAAAGTCCTCTTTTAGCCATTTAACACATTAAGCCGATTTTGTTCAGGCGGCGCAATTTTTCATGTATAGGATTCTTGATGCCGTGCCACCGCGTTAAAGACTACAAGTAGAAGACCTCTTTTTTAACGCTAAAAGTGAGATATGAGGACGAACCTAGATATTCTTTGACCTCTTTAACCGTGAGCAGTTGTCATTTCCGCAATTCATTCCGACATAGGAGAACTACTAATTTCTACCGTGTCGTTTAGACAGTGATTAACTGATAAGGCATTTTTCAAGGCCTACGAGTTTTTGTCATTTCTAATACAAAAAAAGTCGACTTTAAGTACAGATGACGTGATGATATATCCATACATGTGAGAGATATATATATCGTTAATAAAATAAAAAATGGTATATTACATATTTTTATGTCGGTACTCCAAATAATGCATTGATGTAAGCTGAAAAAAGGATTAAATAATTTCCCTTATATATGCAAAATTGATGGTGAGAAAACAAAAGCTTCATATATTTATCGAAACCGTTTTTAAAACGGTTCGTACGCCGCGCGTAGCATTCACTTAAGGGATAAATAATAAAGAATAAGCAGTAAATTCCGAAATAACTGATTAAACAATTTTCAGATCCCGCGGCAGTTGATGAAGACCCGGGAATTACACAAGTCAGCTCCTTTAAGTCAACACCCTCAACCTCTGACCCGATTTACAGACGAGGAACTTATGATGAAGGAGTCTGGTACGTTTAAATATATTCCACATGTGTATTTTACGATAATCATTACCTAAAGAATTCACAAAAAATCTTGAAAGATGGCAATTTTAATCGATACCATATTTTCTAATTTATATCTCATACTTTTAAAAGAGACTTGCTTATGTTTTGCGCCGATACGAACAGAAATTATATAAGACGTGGAATTAAATACAATACAAGATATAAAAGGATATAAAAGAGATCATTGGGGTGAGATAGGGTACTGATAATCGAAAATGATTGACAATGGAAAATGAGAAGTGTGGGATAACGTATAGCAAGATAAGAGGGGAAAGAAGAGAGTATAGCTTGAGTCGAGATTGTTGCTTTATTTAAAATTTGTATAACCCAACCAAGAGCATTTGATCCTGCTTCACTCTTTATGTTCTATTTTCGACCTTGTACATCCTACTATTCGACTCCGATAGTAGAAGTAATTAGACAGTCTACTACTTTTAAAGTTCAATGTAGGATTTCAATTGTGTAGAAGTAACTCGAGTCGAAATTAAAGTATTAGTTTGAACCTGCGTAATCGAAGAACTTTTTTGATCTTATTTCACTCTTTAAGTCCCACTTTAAGCCTACGTGCAAAAGAAATGGAAATATCAGTCACTTTTAAGGTCGAAAGCAGGACCTCAATTGTAAAGAAGTTATTATCTTAAAACCCATTCAAAGGGCCTGCATCTAAAAGTTCTCAGTAGGATCCAAATTTCAACTCGAAAAGGGCTAAGAAAACGTCAAGAAGGTATACGAAAAAAAGCGAGAATAAAATGGAAAGGATAATATGTGTCTGGAATAAAAATTAAAAAAATGTTTGCTGTTTCTGGACACCTGACTATATTTCTTTTTGCTTTGGGGAGTGTCAAAAGGCACCTGTATACATCATCTCATGTATAGTATATGTGTACTTAATACAAATGAAGTTGATAAACGTACGTGTGAGATAAATTCGGCCTCGTGCTTGACACCATTTTTTTATTATCCAACCGTGATATACCATCATACGTTTATTTTTTCTAATAAAAGAACTGACGGCGATTGCCATTTTCATACAGCGTCTTGGATTGATATTTTCCTGTTTTCTTTGCACACGAGGTACTACGATACGCTTTCTGCCTTTTTTTATAATTCCTTACGATTGATATTTAGCTGTAAACACTTCATTTAATGATATAATGAAGATATATGTTGCAATAAATGATAAATCAAATGAGCAAATTACGATTACTTCAGTTAGTAATCCATACGATTACTTACAGGGATCTGCGGGCATAATGATAAAACGTTCGTTCGTAATAATTTATTAAGAAAACAAAGATATGTCTGTAGGTACTTCTGCTTTTATGCCATGATTGTTTTGAAATTGATATTTAGAGGATAACAATTGAAGTCCAAAAATGTTACGGAAATATTTCAAACATTTAAGCTGAATGCACGACTTTGTAAGTAAATTTTACTATAGGTGTGCTAAAGAGAAATTAACGAAAACGATGAACCATTTGATTGTCCTTTCTGCTGATAAAATGTTAAATAGATTGTAATTCTTTTTAATTTTCATTGAATAGTGCGTATACGTTTTGTATTTTAAACATTAACAGTGTCCTCTTTTTAGTGGCAAAATTGGCAAAGGATGAAATTGGACCTCTTGTCCGGAAGATGGAAAAGGAAGGAAAAATCGATACCGGTGTTCTAAAGGAGCTTTTTCAAAATGGCGTAAGTAAATTACGATTATACGTAAATAAGCATCAGAATGTGGCAGGAAATAAATTAATGGTGAATGATAGAAGAATTTCGTACTTTTTGGCATGTCACATTGCAAGGTACTTTCAAAACAAGAACTCGTCCTCTCATAAATAGCGCGGCAATAGTTAATCATGGAAATTCTATAATCTTTTCCGTACATCTTCGACAGTTAATGGGTATTGAAGTTCCAACAGAGTACGGAGGTACTGGAAGCAATTTCATGACTACAATACTTACCGTAGAAGAAGTTGCCAAGGTAGATGGTTCAGTTGCTGCTGTCGTCGACATACACAATACATTAGTGAATTCCCTAATCATCAAGGTTGGCAGCAAGGAACAAAAGGAGAAATTCTTACCTAAACTAGCACAAGAATACGTAAGTATAATCGCAAAGCGCCAGCATGGAATTTTACATAATGGATTCTCATTTTTCACTTGGCGTCGTCATCCGAAAGTTAAATTTTAATCATAACTATAAGGAACTATCATGATACCTCTGCTATTACAAATGTTGATCATTTTCCGAGGAATGACAGTGATAAGTGGCAATGTAACAAGAATGTCTTTAATTAAAAATTTGCTATCTATAATATACCGATGATTAGTTATGCATACAAGGAATCTTGATGATTAGTTATGCCTACAAAGAATCTTGATAATTAGTTATGCATACAAGGAATCTTGATAATTAGTTATGCCTACAAGGAACATGTATATCCCAGGTGCATGCCTCACCGATTTTCTTGGTTCCGACATATATTCTAGTACATCAAAAAATAAGAGACGCGTATTTTTTTTATACGCACTAATTCGCCGGATTAAAAGGTAAAGTGATCCAAAAACACTTTTAATACTTTTTAGTAAGTGGAATATTTCTTGATAGGACCACCTGTAATTTGTCCAGTTCGAACCAGCGATTCCGATAATAAATCATATTCAATTCCGTTTACGAAAAAATGTAAAGAAATTGTTTTTGGGTTCAACTTTGGGGGTGGTTGTGATTCCATAAACTCGCGAATTAGCGCGTATAAAAAAAAAAAAAGAAAAACTCGCATCTCTTATTTTTCGATGTACTGCAACATATGTCAGAACCAACAAAATTGGCCAGGTACCCTTGGGATACTTTCATCGTTAGAGATGTAACAGTCAGTTTTTTATGTATTGTTTACATAAAACTGTTTATATAATATAGTTTCTGAGAACTATCTCCAGTTATAGTAATGATCGATTTTAACATTTTCTTTTATTTCAGGCTGGTAGTTTTTGTTTGACAGAGGCTGGTTCTGGCTCGGACGCATTTTCGTTGAAGACAGAAGCAAAGAAGGACGGGTCCGACTATGTAATCAACGGTACGAAAATGTGGATTTCGAATTCTGATATAGCAGGCGTATTTCTGGTTTTCGCCAATGCAAATCCCTCCGCCGTGAGTGTAGTTGTTTGACTTGAAAATCTTAACAAACTAGTGTAAATCGAAAGTGCGGTTGAAAGATGAAATTCACCCGACTTTTGCGACACCGATATGCATTCGATGAAAACAAGTGACATAATAATTGGCTTGAATTACTTCCTTGAGGCACCAAAGGAAGTTATTCATATTTTTATGATTTTTCTCTGGTTACAAAATAAGGAATATAAATATGAACGAACTTAAACAAAGCAGATATCTATTCCAAACTATTGCAATTAGACGGCATGATGATGTAAGGTACAAAAACCACTAGATGAGATTTAATTTTATTCGTGGTACATTTCATCTTTCAAACATGTTATTGAATATAGTAACTATAATGATTGCACTACAATTTCTGTAGCGCTTTTTGAAAATGTTAACAGCTCTACTGAACATGAGACATCTAAGTTTCGTGATACGAAGTAGGCCACCTTTTTGTTTTAAGAATTTTTATGAAGCTTTTAAGTATTTAATAAAATGTAATTCATTTCAATAACCGCATGTCACCAGTATTTAATTTCATGTGTGTTTCTAGACTACTGAGTACTCGAACCGATAATTTTAACAGAAATTCATGTAATATGTTGGAATCAAAATCATGAATTAACGAAAAAAAAAAATTCATGGCAGAAAATTATAAGGTTATTAATTTTAGGGCTATCGAGGGATTACTACATTCTTCGTGGAGAGAGACACGCCTGGGTTATCAGTAGCAAAGCCTGAAGATAAATTAGGGATCAAGGCGTCCGGAACTTGTATGGTTCATTTTGACAATGTCAGAGTGAGTACCTAAGTAAGCTACTAAATCGGAAATTACTAACAATCTCTCCCAACTTTTTCAGTAGGTCAAAAATAAACGGTTAATAATTAAACCAAACTGGTTATTCTCTTAAGTATATACATACAATTTTTAAAGGTTTTCGAAAACCATTAGTCGAGAAGAGCATACTTCTGCTGACATTTTTTTTTTATAATAGTTCTTTAAAGAACAATATCCCAAAACAGCATCTAGGCTTCAGAATATACGGAAGAAAAAGAATCACGTCCTGTAAGAAATAAAAATGACACAACTTCCATTAGTATTTCCAATACCTGAAGCCAGTTTGATACGGTTAATTTTTTTTCTTGGCAAAATCATTTCTATTTAACGTAAAATTGTCATCATTTGACTTGTAACGCCATTTCATGAGATTAATTTCGTCGGAGGCAAGAAATTTCTTTAGCAGGAAATATTTAAATCGCGGCAAATAATTAACTTCGCTCGGTGTACTGATATATTGTGAAGTATATTTTTCTTTTTCATCGCCGTTTAGGTCCCAGAAAGCAACATCTTAGGAGAATTAGGACACGGATACAAATACGCTGCAGGTTTTTTAAACGAAGGTCGAGTCGGTATCGGTGCTCAAATGATTGGCATCGCGCAGGGCTGCGTGGATGCCACTTTGCCATATACATTAGAAAGAAAACAATTCGGAAAAGAGATCTTTTCATTCCAGGTAAAAGAGTTATTATACATTTAGTTAATAAAACCCAAAAGTCGTACCGCCGCCCTATTTAAACTTCAGCATGGTGAACGATCAAGCACAGTGTTTGTTCAAGTTCGTTAAAATTTCGCACCCCACAACTTTGCCAGGACAAAATTCCTCGGTTATCGTTTACAATGTTACATCGTTTACATCGTTACTCAATTATCGTCTAACATTCACTATAAACAAAGTCACTGACATTTAGTACGCACTAAATTGTTTTCTGACATAGGCTTAAGGCGATGTGAAAGTGGCGTCGAATGGGTTTTCTTTATAAAACTTTTCTCTCAACTCGGTTTACCGAACAGTTTGAAACGTGAATAAGGAGACTATAAGGAAGGCCCTGAAATTCATGAAATTTCAATTCTTTTCGAATTTGTTTCTGGGTATTTTAAAAATAGTTTATAAAAAAATGAAATTTAGCGAATTTCAGGACCTATCTTAGGTTCTTCATATTTACGTTTTAAAGTATGACACAATTTGAGACACCCAGTTCGTAGAAAAGTTTTATGAACGATTGAGCTTTCGGATGCCACTTTCACATCACCTTAAGGTGGCTGCATACGAAACGATAAATCGTACCGATAAATCTGTGCAAATATTGATGGGTATAGACTTGACTGCGCGGATTACAAATCGGTGGGAATTATCTTAACGCGTGCAATCACTATCTCTCATATATCAGATATTCATTTTCATTTGTTGCCCGGAAATGCGGGAATAATAATGCAGCCGAAAGTAACATTAATTACTATTAAATGTGCCACTACTTCTGTAAACATTTAAAACTTTATATGGAAGTTAGATTAAACTTTGGCACGAACTTTGTAGTTTACTTTGATACGCAATAACGAATTCCTAAATTTCAGTCCATGCAGCATCAAATTGCTCAAATTGTGACCGAACTGGAGTGTGCAAGATTGCTGGTTTACAATGCAGCAAGATTGGTGGATGCTAAAGCTGACGTAATGAAGGAAGCTGCAATGGCAAAACTTGTGGCATCTGGTACGTGAATCACAATGTTACAGCACTTCCGAATTGCATTCCATTGAGTTTTGAACATTTAATAATATTAACGTGAAATGAAATCCTCAAAACAGTCGATTCAAATAAAACACTTTTTTTTAAGGGTATCGTTCCCATAAACACGCTGAAATTTTAACATGACTGGAAAACACCTAAGGTATATATTGACACTTTTAAAATGTTGACTTCAAACAAAAATTTGTTCGTTTATTTTTGTTATAATGAACATTTTAAGTGTCGGAATATTCCTTAGGTGTTCACGAGGCATGTGCTGAAGTTTCAGCCTGTTCGATGGAAAAATTCAAATGTTGAAAGTGCCAGATTAATTCCTAAGTGCTCAGGAGGCATGTATTAAAGTTTCGGACAGTTCGGTTCAATACCTTTAAAAAAATGTCTTATTCGAATCGACTGATTTGAAGGGGTTTCACTTCACCTTAATATACTGAAAATTTATTGAACATAACATATATGTACGCGTATACTTTGATACGACTTGTGTACAGTGACATGTACTCGAAGGAGTACATGTACGGACATATATGCTACATATTCATAGTGACAGGGTTCATTTATGAATACATCCCCTATTACCTAAAAGCACTTCAAGAGCCGATTAATTACCCTGTTTATAATTATTACTAGAAAACTGGGAGGATTTAATCGCATATGTTAGAATTATTAAAAATAATACATAAAATGTTGCATATATGATTTCAGAAACTGCTTTAAAAGTGACTGCCAAGTGTATAGACTTTATGGGTGGTGTAGGATACACTACACAATTTCCCCAGGAGAAGTACTTCAGGGATTGTAAAATTGGCACGATTTATGAGGGCACCAGCAACATGCAACTTTCAACTATCGCTAAGTGCATTCGCAAACATTATACGCAATAAAAATATATTGATCATTTTACCAGTCAAAGTATTTTTATCTAGAAATTATCCCGATATATTATGGTAACAGTTACTTGTTCCTATTTTTTTTTTTAATACATGGTATCAATACAAGCTTGAAGACTATGAGCATTAATATACCTTTTCACAAGTCGACTGCACTGTAGTTACTTTCATTCGTAATTTTATCCACTTGTTGGAAAACTAAAATTATGTTAAACGATTAGCTTGAGAAATACTTGTACAGTTGACTAACCACTGCGCTTGTAAACAATTATTATATGTTTTAGAACTGTTCATTTCAGTTCTTTCTGTGTTGTGCACATACAGGCTTATTTAAAAATAATCACTTTCAAACTGCTGATGTTTTTGTTCAATTTAACACTAGAATGACCGGCAGATTGTTTTTGTATAGGATGAGACATTTGAAACAAGTCATTCTGACCCGCCTTGGTAGTCCTAATGTTAATAAATATTTTGTACTTTTACCGAATCCCATTAATTGTACTACAGTCGTCTTTGATAGACGTCTTTGACGAAGGATGAAAAATTCTAAGATATGATCAGCGAGTAATTTTATTGATGTTAAGATTCACCTGACTTTTAAGCATAACGTTCTCCTTACAATTATCTTACAATATTAACTTATAATTATAAATGTCACACTATTTTCTCTATATAGAAAAATGCCTATCCAGTATACAACATTAGCAATTTCCCTTTTGCTCCACTAAATAAATATCTATCGTGAACATTACTTTGGATCATGTGGCAATTTGAAGCCGACTAAGTCTGCTGTTTCTTTTAGACTGCGCTCACCTTTCCCGGCATATTGAGTTTGTATTTCATTATACCTTCTTAATGAGCTTAGATAACAGAGATAAGTTTGAGCTAAATTGTGTAATTCCTCTCGTGCCTTGCAAAGTACTTCTGACGTTTCACGATGGGCACGGGCTTGATCCAATATATATTGCACCATAATATTATCTTTCATTTTCTTCCCATGAGTACTATGACGAATCTCACTAATCAAAGAACGGATGGTCCTGAGATTATTATTCATTTTTACGTTTATCTGTAACAAGCATATACAATGAGTAGTTAAATGTTGCTCCTTGTATGCTTTCGTTAAACTACAATTTGGCATTGAAATTAATAACAAGATTAATCTGACCAGGGAACGTTTTTAATATTTTTGCATAGTATAGCTGTAGTATGATGCTGAATAAAACTAATGACTATATTTTCAATATATAAAGTATTAATCATTATATCAGTCTTTTAAAACACTTGCATTCCTCATTCGATCAACTTAAAAAAAGAGTTCCAAACTTCATCAATACTTGGATCATTCCAATAATGGATTTATTTCGAATTTTGATACCAGATAATTGCATGTATGTAAATGATCCTATTTGGCTAACATGAGATAATTTAATTAGAGTACATTTGTTGATTATTTATGTACACGCATAGATGCACATTTTTTTGACACAGAGAAATTTGTAATTTGTGCCTGTTATGTATTATTTACCAGCTATGCCAGAAAAAGAATAAACAGTGACTAAACTGACTTTTCGTACATTATGAATATTTTAGAATTATGGAAAAATAAACTAATAATTGTTTGAACATGTAAAAAATGTTCAATTGTTACATAATTTGCCAATATAATAAGATGCCAACAATGTTCACAAGTTTGGGAACAATTTTATCAATAAATTAACCCTTTGTGCTCGACAAATGACTCTGTCACCGCTGGCAACTGGTTTTGCAAAGTCCTCGAGTGCAAACGGTTAAAAATACCAATTATTCATGATTTGGATATAAAATTCTGCGATCTGAATGTAAACAGAGTCAAAGTGTTAAATGAAACAAAATTGAATTAAGGTAATATTGAGTTGGAGATTGTTTTGCATCTAATCTTTTACCACATAAATATACAATTATTTTCATATCTTAAATATATGTGTACACAAAAGTTTTAATTAACACATTTAGATAATTACCATCCAGAAGTAATAAATGGCTGAATAATTAGCACTTTCTCTAACTTATATTTCATTTATTATTTTAATAAATGTGCTTTACCACATTTTAAATGAAGAATTACATTTATGTAACAGCTAAATTTCTTAGTTTCTCTTCAGTAGAGTCCAACACGAGTTCTTTGGAATATTTAGGCTCCTCTCGGTCATCCCAGAAATTTGCAGGTACAGTGGTCAATTTTTCTTTAGTAAAAATGTGAATGTTGGTACTGCTGAATGCCTCAACATATTTGAAAGTATTCCTCAGTGGAATTTCAGTTACGTAAGGATGAATTCTTAAAACATAAGCAGCAGAAGCCAACAATTCTTTTTGTGACTGGGAATGGTATAACTCCCACCAACTATTTGATAATAATACACAATTATTTAGTTCTAAGCCCCAATTGGCATATAAAAAATTATTTGTTAGCTGTTTTGGACAATGTGGTAAGTATACCAGCGTAACTTTATCATTAACTCTTCGCTTCCCTCGCTCATTTTCCACGATAACTTCCAAACCTAATGTTTTCAAAATCTCTAATTCGTCTTCACTAAATTTTGGATCGTAAATGTGTATTTTACATTTATAATGTTCTTGCAGTGTTACCAAAAGAGCTAGTTGATATTTAGATGAAGAGTTTTCTCTAAATTGTCCTAAACCGTAACAAATAAATTCCGAGAAACCGTCAAAATTTAAAAGACTCAAAGACTGCTTTAGTCCATCAAATATAACTTTCTTATACGAGCTCTCTCGCAATTCCTCGACAGCTGCTCTCACTCGTCTAAAAGTCGTCAAATATGAAAGGTTAGGTCG
This sequence comes from Orussus abietinus, assembly GCF_000612105.2. Lineage (NCBI taxonomy): Eukaryota > Metazoa > Arthropoda > Insecta > Hymenoptera > Orussidae > Orussus > Orussus abietinus. Next base: position 665 of record NW_019394530.1, on the reverse strand, counting down.
CATTTGTGCAACAATCTTATCAGCTATTACAACAGCATGGTAATATACTTTACCGAAGAACACCGTTGCGATCAAAATCTGTTCCTTTCCAACTTATATCTGAATTATTACGAAGAATAAGTACTTTTTTTCCAATTTTGACGCTTTTTCTTCGACTTACGACATGGAACTCGTCTGGATACATTCTACCAGAAATGAATTAGGAGACAGAGACGATTTGGGAAATTGCTCACGGGCAGGGTCGCGCGATCACATCCTGTGCTGCCCTCTGGTTTCGTACGTCAGCTTTCACCGTTTTTTGCCCCCAAGGGCGGCGCAACGATTTTCTGGTAGGGGCTCGCGCACTCGCAATGGCGGTCCCATTTACCAGTGGCCATTGGCGGCTCACGTACTCGTAATAGTGATCAACTGATCTATGCCAAATCAGAGATGAGTTGAGAGATTAACGGGAAGGATCGAGCGACCGCGTCCTATGCGACCTCCGGTGGAGGATGCAGACGGCTAATGCACTTGCCACCTGTTACAACTCTGGGCAGCCCGAGAAACGGCTGAAAAAGCGATGAACACCTCACAAAAACTCCAAAACCCTGTGTCTCCTCCGAAAAAAATCACAGCCACTAGCTCGAGAGATCAATTTAAACGGAACAACCTTCCCCATCAAGCTA